>NW_027660720.1:0-125000 GCF_963280865.1 Gymnoscopelus braueri | reverse complement strand
TGAGGCCGGTGACTTTGACATATGGCACAAAATGGGGGGGGAAAAACTGTGGGAGGAGATGCGCGGCAAAATAAAGTTTATCTAGAATAAAGTCGGTAGAGTACTATAGTCTGGTTGCCCATTAGGGCAACCACACTAAAAAGGCTTTAATATCATGTAGTTTCAGGATGGCCAAGTTTACAGTTTACTGACTGCTATTTATTTCTTGTTAACTAGCTTGAAACTATGTACTGTACTTGTGTACTAATGCTCTTCCTATTGTTCGACCTCCATCAATTGAAAATGTCTTTCCCTGGATGGACGAACTGACTGACAGACAGACAGATGGATGGACGGACTGAGAAAGATATATCGATAAATGAATGATTGATAGATGTATTATTTAGCTTTGTTGATAAATTCTGTCCGGTTGCATGAAGCATCATCATTTAGGATCTTTCTTTTAAAATGCATTTAAGATTTCTTTAGAAAACATACAAAGTTAACTATCAGAAAAACAAAGGTTTTGTGCACCTGGACTGATCTTTTAGTCCAAGCCCCACCCACATTTAGCAAACTGTATAAATGTTTATTGCTGCTTGAACTTGTGTGAACACCTAAACATCTGGTCACCTTGTAATGCCAATAGGAAGAGGTAGGGTAGCTTGCTGCTAGCAGGCTAATTGTCTCCGCCAGGCCGAAAGGCATGGCGAGAGAGTATGTTTTACCCCCTGTCTGTCCGTCCGTCCGTCCGTCCGTGTGTCCGTCCGTCCGTCCTTGCATTTGTCTGTGAGCAGCTAATCTCCGGCACCATTGGCCCGGCCGCTGCGAAACTGTGCACACACACACTCCCTGGATGCCAATTCAGAACCTCTGCCCCAAATTTTTTACATGGGCCCGTTATAGTGCCACCAGGAGGCAGATTTGTGCAAAAAAAAATGTTTTACTCCTACAGATGTTTGTCCAAACGTCATGCAAATCGGTACACAGTATCTTTATAGTCATGTGATCAACCCGGATCTGTCCGATTTCCCAGATTCTATCCTGATTGGTGGTGGCTTCCAAAGTTTGTATGTTTTGTCCGTTTTGAACAAAATGCCTCAAATCATGAACGCAGCTTGCGATTTCCGTGAAATTTCACACGCGCATTCCCACTAAGCCGAGGAAGAAATGCCACCCTTTTCGCATTGGCCTGTTATAGTGCCACCAGCAGGTCTAATTTAGAAAAACAAATTTTTGGAACAAAATGCCTTAAATCATGAATGCAGTGTCCGATTGCCGTGAAAGGCCTAAGAAGAAATGCCACCCTTTTCACATTGGCCTATTATAGCGCCACCAGGAGGCCACAATAAGTACCTGACCTGGCGGAGGCCTGTGCTCCGAGGAGCACTTTTTATAGTTTACAGATGATTCTCTGCTAGTTTGTTCCGAGGAGAACTGAACCTGTATAGAGCAGTGGTGCTTAGTTATGATCGATGGACATCCAGGCTTTCATTTCACCCAAACACTACAGTAGATCTCACTCATTAAATTAACACAGAGAGGCTGGATAATTAATTGGTTAGATCATCTGCAGTGATATTCTCCAGCTACTCAGGGTGTCATTCTTTTGCTCCGAGGGTCCTATTATGGTTAACGATAGTGTAGGCTTAAGTGTTGGGAGTTAGAGATGGTAGAGAAATTGAGAGAGAGAGAGAAACAGCGTTGCAATTTAAATGAATACAAATTTTGGATAACATTCAATATTCAATCATTTATTTGCCCAAACCAACTTACAGTTGATTTGGAATTAGTTTTATGTGTTTAGACGAGATAACAACACACAAGAAGAATGTGGAAGTAAAGCTTGCCATCAGGTGGACAATAGTTCAGTTCCCTACTGCATATTCAAGCATTAAACCCTCATAATGGGAGGCTTCATAATGGCCTAGTGGTTAAGGCAATTTACACATGCTCTAATTTCTGATCGCTAGTCATGGGTTCAATTACCGAGCCCGACGGTATTTCTGCTGTTTTCCTTTGTGTATGACAATAGTATACTGAATTAGTATCATGTCAATGACAACAACAAAAAATATATTTTAACATTGTTTATCTACAGTGAAAAAATGCTTTTAAATTGTGAAATTAAAATTAATCTCCAAGAGAGGCAGACCAATAGAGGTGACCAGGAGGGGGTGCTGTAGCTGTAGTTGTCACTCCTCGTCTAGAACGTTTTTCAGCTTTAGTACGATGTCTGCCGGCAGCCCCAGTTTGACCAGTTCCTCTCTAAGCTGGAAGTGATAAACGAAAACAAAAAAACACAATGTTTTTGATATGTGATAACTGTTGTGTCGGTTACCTTTCATTTCGTTAATCATTACAGTACCATAACCATTACTGTCCTGTCAAAGAGCTTGCAAGACTTTCTGACAAAATATGTTAAAGATGTTAAAGACAACATGAAATGACAAATATATTCAGGGGCGGACTTAGGGATCTGGAGGCCTTAGGCAAACCGTAGTATGAGGCCCCTGGCTCAGTGTCACTAACCCCGCCCTCAAGCCGGTTGTCTGGGGGGTCCCCCCCCCAGATTTTTTTTAAAGAGAGTATCACTTAGATCAACTGATTATGAACCAGGGACCACCACCCTGACTGAGAATCAACCTGGGGACCACTGTTGTGTTGGGAGTGGGGGTATGGGCGTCGTGTGGGGGGGGGAAGCTTGCAATTAAATAATGACTGTTAAGGGCTTAATTCAATTTGTTAATTTGAGGTGAATTATTACTATTACTTTTATTATTTACTGAGATATGCTAGTGGTCCAGAGCTAAAAAAAAGATTGAGAACCACTGATCTATTCCTTTCCCATGGTTGCCCTTATTCTGTTCTCTTAACCTTCCTTATTAAACTCATGTTAACTGATTCATTGCAACTGTATGAGCAAGCAGAGATTGATTGATTATGGGCACATTTCTTAATAATGGTGACTCAACCAGACAATCCGGTACAGTTTCCTTTGAGATTCTAACTTCGATTTCTGTGGAAGTTCTTGACATCCAACTTCCCAGTAACTGATAACATTGATGCGTCAACTGATAACATTGATGCGTCATCATACATCATACTGTTTCTCAACTAGTGGACGATAAAATAAAATAAAATACAAATCTTCAATTTTTTACATTACTAAATGCATGGTCAGGGACCACATGCAATACCTTCACGGGCCACCAGTGGTCCACGGACCACCAGTTGAAAACCCATGACTTCAGATGCATGGAATGTATGTGTACACTGTTTGTGAGACTGGAGTTTATCCAGACATAATATACATAAAGCGACAGTAAAAGTGTAAAACATTCCCACTCTCTCATTGATGTGAGAGCGAGAGCGAGACAGAGTGTTAGAGAGAGAGAGAGAGAGTCCATTCTCACCTTCCTACAAAAAACTATCAAATACCCTACTGCCATGGCGATTTGCATGTCAAAAACCCAAGGAAATAATTATGCAAATTTACATTCAAGGCTGACTTCACCCATTTTCAACCCATCTTCATATAATTGGTCCTCACTAATGCTGATGATATATGGTACCATTTTTGGTACGGTC
This sequence comes from Gymnoscopelus braueri, assembly GCF_963280865.1. Classification (NCBI taxonomy): domain Eukaryota; kingdom Metazoa; phylum Chordata; class Actinopteri; order Myctophiformes; family Myctophidae; genus Gymnoscopelus; species Gymnoscopelus braueri. The sequence continues at coordinate 121,430 of NW_027660720.1, read as the reverse complement.
TGTGTCTCAGAGGAGGGCTGTGGACAGTTCAGAAACCTGCCTACCAGTGAGCTAATAGAGATGGCAGGCTTTCTATTCCTGGAAGGTTCACATGCTATAATAGAATAGAAGCCATTGTTCTTGTGTAAAAATAAAAATAATAATTGAAATCTTGTTTGAAAAAGAAAAACCTGCCTAACGATGATGTCACTGGTAGGCGGGTTTCTGAAGTGTCCACAGCCCTCCTATGAGACAGACCCAGTAGAATTTTTTAAAACATTTTATCATGATTATTAGTGAGGACCAGATATATGAAGATAGGTTGAAAATGTGTCCAATAAATATCTCTCTATCTCTCACTTTCTCTGTCTTTCTTGTCCCCTAACCTTGCCTAGTGCAAAGACCGCCCCTGAATATATTGTTCACACTCCTAGAACGTATCCATGGTCCCAATGGAGATATAATTAAAATACACAACATGTTTGTGTATTTTTACATCAGCAAGCCCCTATGAATAATCATGAATCATGATTTCATTCACTTATGTGCTTCGCATAGCTCAGTGTTATTTTTTCAATAAAAGAGTACAGGACAAGTCATATCCAGGAATCAAAAGTGCTGCCATCTAGCCTTTAAGTTATCTATTCTACTTAACAAGAAGAACGACAAAGAGTAGACTGCATAGCCATTTTACACTGCCTCATGCCTCGAAGGGTATGCTTGTTTTCTTTGGCAATATGGCAATATAGACTCTCTCTCTCTCTCTCTCTCTCTCTCTCTCTCTCTCTCTCTCTCTCTCTCTCTCTCTCTCTCTCTCTCTCTCTCTCGTCTCCTGCGTGGAAAGCCAACATCCTCACCACTAGCCTAAAGGGGGAATTCACACTGGGGATTCTTTGGCAATATGGCAATATAGACTCTCTCTCTCTCTCTCTCTCTCTCTCTCTCTCTCTCTCTCTCTCTCTCTCTCTCTCTCTCTCTCTCTCTCTCTCTCTCTCTCTCTCTCTCTCTCTCTCTCTCTCTCTCTCTCTCTCTCTCTCTCTCTCTCTCGTCTCCTGCGTGGAAAGCCAACATCCTCACCACTAGCCTAAAGGGGAATTCACACTGGGGAGTACGCTTTTGGTCATCAGGTAGACGCTCTAAGCCACTCTGCTACTGTACACTTATCTGCTAAATTATCATGTCTTAGTTTGATTACAGTAGCCTACCTTCGGCAACACAATATTCTCGATGTCTTCATCGGTTAAAGATGTCTCTGAGGAAATAATATAGGTAAAAAATGAAGGTCAAATATAGGCTATATTTACTAACCACTGCTCTTAACTTAAACTTCATAATGCAATCGTCATATAAAGAAATATAATTTATATAACAGAATTCTTCATACTCACTGTAAGCATAATATGTAACAATCAGTAACATGTAGTAAAGTATTCATTTTGACCAAAACATATATAAACATAAACAGGGGGTACAGTATTTCATTCTCCTAAAATACTTGAACCCCTGCAAACTTATTCTGGGGGAATCTTATCCAACAATTGCCGATCCTCAAGCTCAGAAGTGAACCTGTCGCGTTGCGAGCTTGTAGATCGGCTAGATTGGCTGTTCTTATATCACCAGTATACAACCCAAGGTCTACCAAAGTTCAACATCAACTAATTAGCCTCATTAATCAAAATATTTGCCTCAAGCCTCTACAAGGTCGACGCTGCGTTCACTCTATGCCAAATGCACTGTAGTGTTCTTAGAACCTAGGTAAGATGTCTTCCCCAGTGGCTCTGTGGTGGAAGCTGAATCAGGAACTGAGATGACTTCCACACTAAGTGCTGAATTGAGACTGACACTTTTAACAAAAAAATCACACTTACGAGATCCAGGGTTGTTGGTTGAGACATTTGTTTTGGGTGCCGGTGGGGTTGTTATGGGTGGATATGTTGCTGTAGTAGCTGGTGTAGTGGTAGGTGTAGTAGTTGGTGTAGTAGTAGGTGTAGTGGTAGGTCTAGTAGTTGGTGTAGTAGTAGGTGTAGTGGTAGGTGTAGTAGCTGGTGTAGTGGTAGGTGTAGTAGTTGGTGTAGTAGTAGGTGTAGTGGTAGGTCTAGTAGTTGGTGTAGTAGCTGGTGTAGTGGTAGGTGTAGTAGTTGGTGTAGTAGTTGGTGTAGTGGTAGGTCTAGTAGTTGGTGTAGTAGTAGGTGTAGTGGTAGGTGTAGTAGCTGGTGTAGTGGTAGGTGTAGTAGTTGGTGTAGTAGTTGGTGTAGTGGTAGGTGTAGTAGTTGGTGTAGTAGTAGGTGTAGTAGTTGGTGTAGTAGTTGGTGTTGTAGTAGGTGTAGTAGTTGGTGTAGTAGTAGGTGTAGTAGTTGGTGTAGTAGTAGGTGTAGTAGTTGGTGTTGTAGTAGGTGTAGTAGTTGGTGTAGTAGTAGGTGTAGTAGTAGTAGGTGTAGTAGTAGGTGTAGTAGTTGGTGTAGTAGTAGGTGTAGTAGTTGGTGTAGTAGTAGGTGTAGTAGTAGGTGTAGTAGTTGGTGTAGTGGTGGGTGTAGTAGTTGGTGTGGTAGTAGGTGTAGTAGTAGGTGTAGTAGTTGGTGTAGTAGTAGGTGCAGTAGTTGGTGTAGTAGTAGGTGTAGTAGTAGGTGTAGTAGTTGGTGTAGTAGTAGGTGTAGTAGTTGGTGTAGTAGTAGGTGTAGTAGTTGTTGTAGTAGTAGGTGTAGTGGTTGGTGTAGTGGTAGGTGTAGTAGTAGGTGTAGTAGTTGGTGTAGTGGTAGTTGGTGTTGTAGTTGGTGTTGTAGTTGGTGTTGTAGTAGGTATAGTAGTTGGTGTTGTAGTTGGTGTAGTAGTTGGTGTTGTAGTTGGTGTTGTAGTAGTTTGTGTTGTAGTTGGTGTTGTAGTTGGTGTTGTAGCAGTTGGTGTAGTAGTTGGTATAGTAGTTGGTGTTGTAGTAGGTGTTGTAGTAGTTGGTGTAGTAGTAGGTGTTGTAGTAGTTGGTGTTGTAGTTGGTGTTGTAGTAGGTGTAGTTGCACCAGCAGTAGTTGGACCAGTTGTAGTTGCACTAGCAGTAGGTGTACCGGTTGTAGTTGAAGCAGCAGTAGTTGGACCGGTTGTAGTTGCAGCAGCAGTAGTTGGACCGGCTGTAATTGCAGCGGCAGTAGGTGGACCGGTTGTAGTTGCACTAGCAGTAGGTGGACCGGCTGTAGTTGCACCAGCAGTAGGTGGACCGGCTGTAGTTGCACCAGCAGTAGGTGGACCGGTTGTAGTTGCAGCAGCAGTAGTTGGACCGGCTGTAATTGCAGCGGCAGTAGTTGCACCAGCCGTAGGTGGACCGGTTGTAGTTGAAACAGCAGTAGTTGGACCGGTTGTAGTTGAAGCAGCAGTAGTTGGACCGGCTGTAATTGCAGCGGCAGTAGTTGCACCAGCAGTAGGTGGACGGGTTGTAGTTGCAGCAGCCGTAGGTGGACCGGTTGTAGTTGAAACAGCAGTAGGTGGACCGGTTGTAGTTGCACCAGCAGTAGTTTGACCGGCTGTAGTTTCAGCGGCAGTAGGTGGACCGGTTGTAATTGGACCAGCAGTAGGTGGACCGGCTGTAGTTGCAGCAGCATTAGGTGGACCGGTTGTAATTGCACCAGTAGTAGTTATACCGGTTGTATTTGCAGCAGCAGTAGTTGGAACGTTTGTAGTTGCAGCAGCAGTAGTTGGACCGGCTGTAGTTGCAGCGGCAGTAGTTGGAACGTTTGTAGTTGCACCAGCAGTAGTTGGAACATTTATAGTTGCACCAGCAGTAGTTGGAACATTTGTAGTTGCAGCAGCAGTAGTTGGAACGTTTGTAGTTGCAGCAGCAGTAGTTGGAACGTTTGTAGTTGCAGCAGCAGTAGTTGGAACATTTCTAGTTGCAGCAGCAGTAGTTGGACCGGCTGAAGTTACAGCAGCAGTAGTTGGACCGGCTGTAGTTGCTGCAGCAGTAGTTGGACCGGCTGGAGATGTTGCAGCAGCAGTAGTTGGACCGGCTGTAGTTGTTGCAGCAGCAGTAGTTGGACCGGCTGTAGTTACAGCAGCAATAGTTGGACCGGCTGTAGTTACAGCAGCAATAGTTGGACCGGCTGTAGTTTCAGCAGCAGTAGTTGGACCGGCTGTAGTTGTTGCAGCAGCAGTAGTTGGACCGGCTGTAATTTCAGCAGCAGTAGTTGGACCGGCTGTAGTTGTTGAAGCAGCAGTAGTTGGACCGGCTGTAATTGCAGCGGCAGTAGTTGCACCAGCAGTAGGTGGACCGGTTGTAGTTGCAGCAGCCGTAGGTGGACCGGTTGTAGTTGAAACAGCAGTAGGTGGACCAGTTGTAGTTGCACCAGCAGTAGTTGGACCGGCTGTAGTTTCAGCGGCAGTAGGTGGACCGGTTGTAATTGGACCAGCAGTAGGTGGACCGGCTGTAGTTGCAGCAGCATTAGGTGGACCGGTTGTAATTGCACCAGTATTAGTTGTACCGGTTGTATTTGCAGCAGCAGTAGTTGGAACGTTTGTAGTTGCAGCAGCAGTAGTTGGACCGGCTGTAGTTGCAGTGGCAGTAGTTGGACCGGTTGTAGTTGCACCAGCAGTAGTTGGAACGTTTGTAGTTGCAGCAGCAGTAGTTGGACCGGCTGTAGTTGCAGCGGCAGTAGTTGGAACGTTTGTAGTTGCACCAGCAGTAGTTGGAACATTTGTAGTTGTACCAGCAGTAGTTGGAACATTTGTAGTTGCAGCAGCAGTAGTTGGAACGTTTGTAGTTGCAGCAGCAGTAGTTGGAACGTTTGTAGTTGCAGCAGCAGTAGTTGGAACATTTCTAGTTGCAGCAGCAGTAGTTGGACCGGCTGAAGTTACAGCAGCAGTAGTTGGACCGGCTGTAGTTGCAGCAGCAGTAGTTGGACCGGCTGGAGATGTTGCAGCAGCAGTAGTTGGACCGGCTGTAGTTGTTGCAGCAGCAGTAGTTGGACCGGCTGTAGTTACAGCAGCAGTAGTTGGACCGGCTGTAGTTACAGCAGCAATAGTTGGACCGGCTGTAGTTTCAGCAGCAGTAGTTGGACCGGCTGTAGTTGTTGCAGCAGCAGTAGTTGGACCGGCTGTAATTTCAGCAGCAGTAGTTGGACCGGCTGTAGTTGTTGAAGCAGCAGTAGGTGGACCGGCTGTAATTGCAGCGGCAGTAGTTGCACCAGCAGTAGGTGGACCGGTTGTAGTTGCAGCAGCCGTAGGTGGACCGGTTGTAGTTGAAACAGCAGTAGGTGGACCAGTTGTAGTTGCACCAGCAGTAGTTGGACCGGCTGTAGTTTCAGCGGCAGTAGGTGGACCGGTTGTAATTGGACCAGCAGTAGGTGGACCGGCTGTAGTTGCAGCAGCATTAGGTGGACCGGTTGTAATTGCACCAGTATTAGTTGTACCGGTTGTATTTGCAGCAGCAGTAGTTGGAACGTTTGTAGTTGCAGCAGCAGTAGTTGGACCGGCTGTAGTTGCAGTGGCAGTAGTTGGACCAGTTGTAGTTGCACCAGCAGTAGTTGGAACGTTTGTAGTTGCAGCAGCAGTAGTTGGACCGGCTGTAGTTGCAGCGGCAGTAGTTGGAACGTTTGTAGTTGCACCAGCAGTAGTTGGAACATTTGTAGTTGTACCAGCAGTAGTTGGAACATTTGTAGTTGCAGCAGCAGTAGTTGGAACGTTTGTAGTTGCAGCAGCAGTAGTTGGAACGTTTCTAGTTGCAGCAGCAGTAGTTGGAACATTTGTAGTTGCAGCAGCAGTAGTTGGACCGGCTGAAGTTACAGCAGCAGTAGTTGGACCGGCTGTAGTTGCAGCAGCAGTAGTTGGACCGGCTGTAGTTGCAGCAGCAGTAGTTGCAGTAGTAGAAGGTGTAGTAGGCAGGGTTGTCGTAGTGGTCTGTTGGGTGGTTGTGCTTGGTTGTGTTGTGGTTGGGGTAGTGGTTGTAGTTAGTGTTGTCGTAGTGGTCTGTTGTGTAGTAGTAGGTGTAGTAGTTGGTGTAGTAGTTGGTGTAGTAGTAGGTGTAGTAGTTGGTGTAGTAGTAGGTGTAGTAGTAGGTGTAGTAGTAGGTGTAGTAGTTGGTGTAGTAGTTGGTGTAGTAGTTGGTGTAGTAGTTGGTGTAGTAGTTGGTGTAGTAGTAGGTGTAGTAGTGGGTGTAGTAGTTGGTGTAGTAGTAGGTGTAGTAGTTGGCAGTGTGGTCGTCGGGGTTGTGGTTGTAGGTTCTGCAGGTGGAAATAATAAACATACATTTATTGTTAGCCTCCTCACACCAGATCTTCACTGATGGAATGTGAAATATGATACAGTGGTGAACATGTGTGGCTTCACGTACCATTTGAGACACTGACAATGACACAGCGAAGCTCTGAGTCATATCTGGCTCCGCCGAGAAAACAAACACGTTTGAAAAACATGACTTTTGTTGAAAAAAAACAAAAAAAATACATAAATGTTTCTGCAACAGTGACATGTGTCTCATGACTGCAGAGATAAAGTTTATACATTAGAACAGTTTGGACAAAATCTGTAGAAGTACAGTAATAGCAACAGCAATGTTTTGAAGAAAATGTGTAGTTGCATCGTGATCCAAGAAATCCAGGGGAAACATTTTTTTTATCGGTTCAACTATTTATTTTATTTATTTTTGTAAGTGGAAGTTGATTAAGGTTATTTGCTGGGGTGTTGTGGTAATTGTGGAGTGCACTTATGACACACAAGAATGTGTAGCTCCAAGCAGCAGTAACAACCAACAACCAACGTGTGCATAATGACCCCGGGTGATGGAATGGACAGAATCATCATGACATCACCACAACCCAAAAAAATATTTCCGGGTAGATAACACCAGCAACGTTGCACTGGAGCAGTATTATTCATTAACCCTTCCATTGTGTTAAGGTCTTTTTTGACCCGTTTTCAAGTTTGAATAGGTAAAAAGTACCCTTTACATTTCTTTATTGGAACGAGGCTTCATGATATCCTCAGAAATAGCCATTTTAACGCAACAAAATTATTTATCATCATTTTAAATAATTCTGATGGTCTCAAAAAAAATTAAGTGACACTTGTGGTGTTAGGGTCCGAAATGACCCGGCAAAGAAGTGTGGCTCAATTCCCCCCCAAATTGTCAATATTCAATGTTTACATGTTTGAGAGTGAGAAAGACTTGTCCTCAATTAGTATTTGCTATCAGGAGTAAAATAAAGTTTGAGTTTATGAAAAATAAATGACTTTTTACCTTCTATGGTATACGGGTCATTTCGGACACTAACACCACTAGTGTCACTATTTTTAATAATTAAAAAAAAAAATTAAGTTATAGAACAAAAACAAGTATTTTTTTTTTTTTGCAAGTGTGTTCTAATTATTATTCTTAATTATTATATTATAGCTGGATAACATCATTATCCATTGCCTTCATTATAGGAAATTTAATGAGTGAATTTTAACATTTTTATAATAGAAAACGACATATATTGAAAGATGAAACCCGCCTAGCCCTAACCCAACATAATATTTTAAAAAGTGTTTACATGGATATGAATGCATTACATGTCAGCTATGTGGTGGGAGAAAAAAAAAATGAAAATACTTATTTTCGGAGTATTTTGGGCTGATTTAAATCACGGGTCAAATTTGACCCGCTAACACCACAAGTGGATGCAGTTTTCTAACACAATGCAAGGGTTAACCTTATATCTGGAATAACAAGAAACTTATGATATTGTTATTGACTATTGGAAATATTATTTTTAAACTACACAAAGCTAATGCTGGTTACTTTATTATTATTACATTTATATTATTATTTATTTATTATTATATTATTATTATATTTTGAAAATGCCATGATATTCTACACCAGAAATCCCTGTTTGTTTACAAACATTCAAACTTTCAGATCTGGTCTATACAGCAGATAATGTTATGCGGTAAGGTAATGTTGTACTACAGTAGGCTGCATAATTATATACTGTAGAGTGTGTCCAAAATATGACTATGTATGGGGTTGCCACTGCACTGTGGTTGGTTGGGGAAATGAAATACTTCTTATACTGGGTACACCGACGCGTTCCTCCAGGCTTTTATTTTTTAGCAAAACTAAACAATAAAAGTCTGGAGATCGAGGCTAGGTAGGTTATTGTGGGCCAGCAATGTTCGGAATTCGCCAATCAGGATGGAATATAAAAAATCGGACAGATCCATCTTGATCACTTGACTATAGAGATAATGTGTTCCGTTTTGCATGATGTTTGGACAAAATTTGTAGGAGTAATATAAAAAAGAAACATCGGCGTCCTGGTGGCGCTATAATAGGGCAATGTTAAAAGGGTGGCGTTTGTTCTTCAACGTAGTGCGAATGTGCGTGCAAAGTTCCACCGCAATCGGACGCTGTGTTCATGATTTGCGGCATGTTATGCCTTATTGGCAATGTTAGCCAATCAGGATGGAATATGAAAAATCAAACAGATCCATCTTGATCACATGACTATAGAGATCATGTGTACCGATTTGAGTGAAATTTGGATAAAATGTGAAGGCTTATTCTAAAAAAAAAAGTTTTACATAAGTTGGCCTCATGGTGGCGCTATAAAAGGCTGATGTGAAAAATGCAGGGCAGATGTTTTTCCTTGGCCTCTAGGGAGTATGTGTGCAAAGTTTCACGCAGATCGGTGCAGTGATAGTTAAAAACGCAAATCGGCCCTTTATAGCGCCACCATGAGGCTGATTTGAACATTTTCAAGTGGCATTTCTTCCTCGGCCTAGTGGGAACGTGCGTGTGAAATGTCACAGAAATCGCAAGCTGCGTTCATGATTTGAGGCATTTTGTTCAAAACGGCCTCAAATCGGCCTCCTGGTGGCGCTATAACAGGCCCATGTGAAAAATTTGGGGCAGAGGTTCTGAATTGGCATCCAAGGAGTGTGTGTGCACAGTTTCGCTGCAATCCACCCAACGGTGCGGGAGATTAGCTGTTCACAGATGGACACACACACACACACACACGGACACACACACACACACACACACACACACACACACACACACGGACGGACGGACGGACGGACACACGGACGGACACACGGACGGACGGACAGGGGGTAAAACATACTCTCTCGCCATGCCTTTCGGCCTGGCGGAGACAGTAAATAAATACATAAACAAACTAGAAAAAGTGCTCATCGGAGCACAGGTCAGGTACGTTATTGTGGCCTCCTTGTGGCGCTATAATAGGCCAATGTGAAAAGGGTGCCATTTCTTCTTAGGCCTTTCACGTTAATCGGACACTGCATTCATGATTTGAGGCATTTTGTTCCAAAAATATGTTTTGCTAAATTAAACCTGCTGGTGGCGCTATAACAGGCCAATGTGAAATGGGTGGCATTTCTTCCATGGCCTAGTGGGAATGTGAGTGTGAAATTTCTCGGAAATTGCAAGCTGCGTTCATGATTTGAGGCATTTTGTTCAAAACGGACCAATCCTGCAAACTTTGGAAGCCAACCTTAGCCAATCAGGATGGAATATGGGAAATCGGACAGATCCGGGTTGATCACATGACTATATAGATACTGTGTACTAATTTGCATGACGTTTGGATAAAATCTGTAGGAGTAATATTAAAAAATGAGTTTTGCACAAATCAGCCTCCTGGTGGCGCTATAACAGGCCCATGTGAAAAAAAAAAAATTGGCATTGAGGGAGTGTGTGTGCACAGTTTTGCAGCGAGCGGGCCAACGGTGCCGGAGATTAGCTGGTAACACACGGACAGGACAAACACACGGACAGACGGACGGACGGACGGACAGGGGGTAAAACATACTCTCTCGCCATGCCTTTCGGCCTGGCGGAGACAATAAAAAGGTAGCATAGTAACTGAATTCATGACACAGTAATACAGCACAATATAATACATTTTAAAAGGTTATATACTGTCGACACAGACATACCCCAAGGTAGCCTGAGCGACAAAGCAGACAGGGTGATGCTGTCCATTCTCTGACGGCGATGGCGTCCATCTCAGGGTGAACGGTCCCTGTCCTGACCCAGTCAGGTCCATGTTGTGGGGTCCACTGAACCACAGATTAGATACCCTACAAAACCACCAAAGATGGTCTTAATCTACATCTTCAGACTTTCAGAAACATCATAGGACAACAAAACGGCAACTAAATGACTTCAATTAGTAAATCAGATGTTCAGAAACCCTTTCGACTTACACTAAAGGACAACAAAAATTACATAATTTGGCACATTAGAAATTCAGACACCACATGCCAAGAAAAGACAATTCAAATGGCTTCATCTGGATGCTGCAAGAATGAATAAAGAAGTTGCCACAAGAACCGATCCAGGGTTATGGTTCGGGCTCAGTGATGACAAAAAGAATTCCCAAGTCCTGGGAAGGCAAAGTATTCCTGTCTGGCTGCATAGTAGGCTCAAGTGGAAAGAGATACTGTAGACATTCCTGTCATTAGTGAAACTTGAAAGTTGGCAGTGGAATACTGCTTACACACAAAATCACACGCACACGCACGTACCCACCACCAATTACAGGTTTTGCTTACTGTACTTTAGAATGTCAGTGCTGATGGCAAATTTTGTTAGCCACTGTGAAAACACTGTGTTGGGTGGTTCATTGCTGAGTGCTCCAGTTTACTGCCATCAAACTAGAGGCCTCAGTCTTGTTGTGTTCTACTCACGTGGAGGATGTTGCAATTGTGTTGATGGTGATTTCCAGAGTCTGACCAACAGGGGTGTAGAGCTGTGCTCTGTTAGCCGGGGTAGGAGACAGGAACCTGGGTAGATACTGTCCCTCTGTACAGCTGGGTACTGTTCCATCCACTGGGCACAAAGGGGAAATTAAGTTACTGTATGTCATATTATTTATGTTTAATTTAGTTTGGTCATGTATCTATGTTATTTATTAGCAGCTCCTATGAAAATGGACCTGCTTGAGTGTGTTCATGTACATGAACTGAGGATTTAGTTTTGTACCCCTGACAAGAAACTGTAGAGGTATTTTGCTGAGAGCGTTGCTTGCAGTTCTACTGGTCTGAGATCCATCAGTTTGTGTGAGGGTGATAGACTGGTTGGGAAAGTCTTCCATATACAACTGGACGACGTAGCGATGACTGTTGCTGGTGGAGGCAGCATACGACAAAGTGCAAGACTGAATAAAGAGAGAAGGGAGAAGAAAGGACACAAGGCTGGAGAAAAACTGTACAAACTAAATATATCAATAGATTAATTAATTGATTCGTTAATAGATTAATACAAATATATTCAGTTGTTTATTCAAATTAGTATTAATATTAGAGACAGTATTTTAGAGTCTGTCCTTTTCTAAAAAATAAATGTATTAGACTCACGGTTGAGATGCTGAGAACAGAAGGTGGAGTGCAGGGGTTACACTCATTTCCTGTACCAACCCTGCATCTAACCTGGTCTCCATCCGGATCAAATGCCAACAAGTTGAAGTTCCTTGCACAGTTCGAAGGGATTCTGAGAGACAAAGATAGAGAGTGTGAAAGAAAAGAAGGAAGGAAAGAGACAGACAATGGGCCTCATTCACTAAGCTCGGGTCCGCACATATTTGGTACTTTTCCGCAACATTTCCGCAACTCCCCACGTTCAGAGACTGATTCATCAATATTGTTTTGTCCGTGAATTTGGGCAGACATACACTCAAACTTATGTCTGCTCAGAAGCAGACTTATATGCCTCAAACCATATTTTATTAGAATGCCTTATTCTTCATGCAAAATCAATTAAAATAGTGCCCAACCTCAGATAAAATATGTATGTGCCCAACATTACTCAACAAAAGAAAAAATATGTCAAACAATCTAATATTGCTTGGATGTATATTATAGACATGATGCAAATTCAACAGATTTTTATGTATTTTCAATTGATGCATTTAGACCTGTAATTAGATCACTCGCCGTGTTTGCCACAAGCATCATGTTGCAGGAAGTAACAGGCACACCTCCAATGTCTGCGATCTGGTCCATAATCTATCGGATCTCGGTGTTCCTGGATTCCAGCGTCTTAATGTTACCTCTTTACTTCCTTCTACAGGTGTGCGGTGGAGAGCATCCTTTCATCCTGCATCACAATGTGGCAAGGAAACTGCTCTGCTGCGCATAGGAAGGCTCTGTACAGAAAATCACTGGAAACGGCCTACCCGCCATCAGTACAATTTTCACCAGCAGGTGCAGGAAAAAGGCTACTAGCATCATGAGAGATGCCCCGCCCCACCCAGCACACGGTCTGTTTGCCCCTTCTCCCTTTGGGCAGGAGGCTGCATAGTATTAAAGCCAGAATCACAGGCTAAAGAATAGCTTCTTCCCTGTAGCTGTTTATTTACTCTAGACCATGAACTGTGATCATTGCACTAGTGATCTGATCTGTAAGATTACTCATGAACTATGCACTATGAACTGAACTGTGACACATGTTTTTTTTTATGTTGCTGTTTTTTAATACAGTTTTTTAGGGGGCAAGTTTTATGGAGTGTTTAGATGTCATTTATTCTGCCCTGACCAGGACCTGTGTAACACATTTTGTTCTGTACCTGCATGGAATGACAATACAACTCCTTGAAAAGGCTTCTATAATATCCTTTCCACATTTTCTTAGCCTATTATTTGGTGGTGGGGTAAACTTTGTTAACTTCTTATTCTCATCATTACACATGAGAGCATTACTTTATTAACGTTCAGTTGATCCATCATGCTATCGAGCGACTCACTTCCAGACCAGGATATGTAGGCTACGGTATTTACGACCAGGCCCAATGAGAGAGAGTGAGATTCATAAATAGGCAAGGCTATAAATGCTATTACTGAGTATAAGAACAAAAGGGAAGAGTTCTACGTTACCGTAGTGACGGTATGATGGTGGTCTGAGGAGACCTGTTGGCTTTCCCAGTGTCAGATCTGGTCCTGAGGTCCACCAGCGTTACAGCTCTCCAGTTCCCAATGCCATTTATGTTAGTCATCCAGCTGCCACCTGCTAATCTGTGGAAGATAAGGTTATAGTTGTGGTTTGGTTTAAAAACCAAAGTTGTAGCCTACTGTAGGCTATTTAAAAAGTATATATATATATATTTATATTTTGGTTTTTCTTATGACTTTATTGATATATATATATTGAATGGGGAGATGGGGAGTGACATGCAGCAAAGGCCATCAGGCTCGGGACTCAAACCTGCGACGCGCTGTCGGGCTACATTGAGCCTAGGTGCCTGGACCGCTATGCCAGCCGTCCAGGTCAATTCTTATATTCTTATACTGACTCAGATAAAGTATTTGAGAAACAAAACTTAAACCTAAATAATATTTAGGTTTAAGTTTATGAACAAATTTGTACATTATATAACACAGGATATAAGTTACCACATGACACATCAATGGACAAACTGCCTGTTTCAGGGATTGAACCTACATAGAGCTTTAATCTGGCCTGAAAGGTTGAGCTACTGTGTAAAAGATGAAAATCCTGTTTAATTATTTTTTGCTGTGTCATGCATCCCTCTTCACTCACTCCATCTGGAAGGGAGCGTTGCTGTTAAGCAGTCGTTTCATGATTCCTTCTCGTTGACACCACTCTGTGGCGCTCTGCACCGTGTTCACCTCCAGGGTCTCACTGCCACACAACGACCCGCTACTGCATCCCCATGAGTCTGCGTCTGAGCATGAATGAAAGCTTGTCTTATACCGCAGGACCACCTGTAATTATAATAATAATTACCATGATGACATAAACTTTATATATTACATGATGAACACTCCACTGTTCTATCTGTTTACAGTAAGTTGTTAGGACACATAAGTAATACATTTAGGAAGTTTCCCTCATTCAGTAAAACACTGAGAAGAAGAGAGAATGTCAGATCAGCGATTCCCAACCTGTGGGGGCGGGGCGCTGTTCTGCAGCCTGTGAATGATCCAAGCACCAAGTCACATAAAGTGATATACAAGGTGTCAGATATAGACGAATCCACAGACACGCTGCCTGTAGCTGCCTGTAGGCGGCCATTGCTGCGGTGTCGAGTCCGCGGAGTGTTGACACCGCAGCAATGGCTGCGCGCAGGGCAGCGCTCCGTGGATTTGTGTATAGTATAACTTACTAAACAACACTTAGGACCTAAATACTGTAGGCTACTTACATAGTTTCATGAACGCACAAATCAAGATATTAAGGAACAAGTGATCAGAAACACACAGAGCTTGCTGTGTCTGACGTGCTGACCTGCGTGTGTCAGCACGCTACTGACTAAATAGGCTTGTCAGTGGGTAATACGATGCCAGGCCACCAGGCGTCGCTGGCGGGCTTTCTTGCACAGCCGCCCCCGAATGTCTATCGGACATTTGCAACCACCGAAGAAGAGTACACCCAGAAATCACTTGATCACAACAACAAAAAAGATTGCCTGCTTCCATGTTAAAGGGTTTCCAAAAGTACATTTTTCTCGGATTTCTGTTGTTTTAAAGTGTTTTTAAAAAAACATTCAAACGGCCAAAGGTCTGGAATGGAGGATCGCGGCCGGCTATTATTTTTCCCCCGACGCTACCGGATCCCTGTGCGTGCAACGAGACGATTTTTGCTGGCAAGGGTACAGTAGACAGAAAAAAATATGAATTCATTCATGGCAGTGAAAGAATTAAGATTTTCACGTGGCCTCTGATCCAGAAAAGGTTGGAAACCAATGAATTACAAAATAGCATGCAATTTTCCCACTAGGCTGAGGAAATGCCACTTGAAACTTTTCAAATCAGCCTCATGGTGGCGCTATAACAGGCCAATTCGCATTTTCACCTGCACCGATCTGCGTGAAACTTTGCACGCACACTCCCTAGAGGCCAAGGAAAAACCATTGCACTGCTTTTTTTTTTACATCTGCCTTTTAGAGCACCACCAGGAAGCTGACTTCTGTAAAACAGTACTTCCAGCCAAATTCCACCTTTCATTCTTATCCACCCAGGCAAGCAAATATACTACATGTCCCACTATGTACCACCACCAGGGGGCAGTTTGCCATAAAATATAATGGTGTTTCACTATGGAATGCCCACTTCCATTAGCCTGACACTTTAGCCTGACACGAATTTTCATTTCGTTTCACTCCATTATTCAGTCTGAAAGCCCTCTCAATGCAGCGGAGTTCTGAGATGGGGGCGTGGCCAAAGTGGGACTCCACTATGAACCAACGCGATTGGTTCATACTGGATTGTCCCGATCCCGATTCGTCGTACAGATTTTCAACCGAGAAACACCCGCCTTCGAAAGCGTCACCAGACCCTGAATGCTAGGCAAAGGATTCAGGGGGTGGAGCCAGGCTACACTTCCATCTTAGTAGCTACCACATCCTCCCTACCTACCTACCTACAAAAGAAGCCTAATACGTAAATTGAATACCTGAATGGGTAACTAGATGATAGGCATCCATATTGTCACGCATAGATTTTCTAATTATCTTAATTTCAATTTTTTTGCTTTGTCTTTTCTGCTCAGTATGTACTTTATATTTATTGTTTGTCCTATTTTCTTTATCACATGTTTTTATATTTTTATTTTTTTTATTTTATATCAAACAATTCATTTGTACGTAATGTAAAACGGTGAGGTATTCCCCTAGGTTTTCTTACCTCACCGGCACATCAAACAATTCTTTTGCTATTACACCTTCAGATTCTGTCTAAAAATCCTGCAAATGGTACACAGTATCTCCAGTTATGTGATCAAGACGGATGTGTTCGATATTTCATATTCCATCCTAATTGGCTAACATTGGCTTCCAAAGTTTACAGGATAGGTCTGTTTTGAACAAAATGCCTCAAATCATGAACGCAGTGTGCGATTGCCGTGAAAGGTCTAAGAGGAAATGGGACCCTTTTCACATTGGCCTATTATAGTGCCACCATTCGGCCACAATAACCTACATGACCTGGCGGAGAACTGTGCTCCGAGGAGCACTTTTTCTAGTTTGTACAATGAAGTCACAAAATAAACACATTTACAGTAGTGTGAAATAATGAAAACATTAATTACAGAAGGGATTTAGTATGGAGAATTGCAAATTAGATCAATATTAATATAGTAGATATTAAAGTTAGTTGAAAAAGACACCCTGTACCTACCGAGACAGATCCATCTGGGTTTGGGTCCTCTGGGTCAAAGGTTATGACCGTTCCATAAAAGTGGGTCGCCTGAGCTCCACAGAGCAACAGCAACAGGAATAGTGTTGAAAAGAGACACATGATTTGGTGAGTGAGTGTAGTGAGTGAATGTAGCTGTGTTGTCTGTGTTGTAGCCCCAACACAGACGTTTTTTGTAATATAGCCTGCAGCTGGTATGAGGAAATTTCTGTTGAAGGACAGAACACCCAAGCCACAAACCATTGCGGTAACGGGGAACACCTGAGATACCTAACAGCAAAGGGCTCTTGTTTCCGGCCAATGATAGAGCACTAAATGTGGACGTGGCCTTAACCCATTAAGACCGGGAACGCATGTGTCATTTTAGATTTGAGCTATAACCATTATTTTATACTTTGGTTATTAAAAAATAGCAGATCTACAAGCTCATACTAGCGTGACACCGAGTGCCGCGCTATGAGCTTGTAGATCTGCTATTTTTAAAAAAATCCTGAACATTTGTGCGAATCTTTGAATATATATATATATTTTTTTTAAAGCGAAAACTTTTAACTCAAATCTTTGCTTCTGGGGATTCTACAAAATGTCTTTTTTTTGAAAAACGTATGTTTCTATATCAGTGGTTCTCAAAGTTTTTCATGTCAATGCCCAATATTATATGTATTTTGCCAGGGACCCCCAGAGATTTGAGTCAAAAATGTTCCCTTTAAAATAATGTATTCAAATATTTTCACACATTTTCACGATAAAAAAAAAAAATGCAGATCTACAAGTTCATAGCGCTGCACTCGGTGCCGCGCTATGAGCTTGTAGATCTGCTATTTTTAAATAGCCAAAGAAATCTTGAAATGAAACACAGATGCGTTCCCGGTCTTAGGTCAATAAGTGTCAGATAAGACATTGTCTCTGTGCTTGATCACTTGTTCTTCGTTTGAGAAATGCTGCACATGCTATGTAAATGTGACCTGGGGTGGCAAGGAATATACTTTTACATACTAGATGATGTCCGCCGCCACCTTGAAGATGTTATATCAAGGAAGAGCATTTCTATAAATTGGGTTCTCCAAAAACACAGTTAAGATAATGAGACTTTGTGACCAATAACATAGAAATACAATTCATCTAAGTTTAAATTAGCTGACATCTTATCTTTAGACAGCAGAAGGAGAATACCGTACACTAAAAAAATTGCGTTTACACCTCAAAATCTGTTTTTTGTTGAAAACTTCTGCTGAGATGAAATGATCATTCTATCCTTCCATAGGCAGAAAGAGGACCCTACTGAGCATGTGCACAAGAAGTCTCACCCCTCTAGCTTATTTCTAATTAGAATTATTGAGTGTGTTACTTTTGCCCCCTGTTACTTTTGTCCCGGTCTCAAGCCCTCCAAACCAATAACAAAGAACATTTTCAAGTGGCATTTGTTTCTTGGCCTAGTGGGAATGTGCATGTGAAATTTCACGGAAATCGCAAGCTGCGTTCATGATTTGAGGCAATTAGTTCAAAACGGACCAATCCTGCAAACTTTGGAAGCCAACCTTAGCCAATCAGGATGGAATATGGAAAATCGGACAGATCCGTGTTGATCACATGACTATAGAGATTCTAGCCCTCATTTATCAACGCGGTGCAGACCAAATAATGGGCGTACGGCGAGATCACCGCAACTTTCGGCATTTATCAATATATCCTGCATGATGTTGGCTTCATCCTACCGTACGCTGAAATCTCACGTCTGGTAGAGAGCAGTTGTTGACTTTGCCTGCGCCCGTTTATTCCATTCTAGACCTGCGGAGCAGCATTGTCTGACTGTCTGACAGGCATCTGGACACATAATCCACTCCTAAACGTATATCTACACTAATAAATAATCCCTGTGAAAATATAACATTTTATAAAGTAATGTAAACAAACTGCTTTAACAGTCATTCGGTTAAGCTTGCAGATCTGGCTGCATTGGCTATTTTAAAATAGCAGATCTGCAAGCTCACAACGGGTCGCATCGCGACGCATTGTGAGCTTGTAGATCTGCTATTTCAAAATATACGAGCGCTTCTGCGAGCGCATTTTCGGGACTCCCGAACATCTTTTCATGGACAGTGAGGTGTACAAACTTGTCCTATGGTATGGAGTTATGTCATAGAGAGTTATGAAGACTACAACCTGGCTGGGTTAAGGATATAAACCCGACGCTCCAATCTCTTATTACAGTTTTTCACAATTGTTAACACACAAAAAGCGGCACAATTTTCACAACCTTAACTTCATGTACTAATCGCTCGACCCAATTTGGCACTACTTCACACTCCCTTATCTGCATTACACTCTGACTTTCCTTCTTTACACTCTGATGTCAATTAAATTATCACCTTGTTGTCCAAACACTACACACAATGTTCAGTTGTTGCACACACTTCTCACATAAAATCTCAAAGCATCAATCTACAACACACCTTGTTGTCCAAACACTACACACAATGTTCAGTTGTTGCACACACTTCTCACGTAAAATCTCAAAGCATCAACCTACAACACACATAGTCAAATCTCTAAACATTCAGGTCTGGTGAGCAATTTGCACCACCGGGCTGCTCCAGTGCGTGAGTGGTTCCAGGACCACCCACATTTTTATTCTCCTTTCCTGAATCCCATTGAGGAGTTCTTTTGAGCTTGGAGGTGGAAGGTATATGAACGGAACCCACAGAGCCGGGTCCCACTGCTCCAGGCCATGGAGGAGGCTTGTGGCGACGTCACTGTTAGGGTGTGAATCTTCTGCTATCTCACGATTCGATTCGATTCCGATTCTTGGGGTCACGATTCCGATTTTTTCCCGATTTTTTTCAAAAAAACGATTCTCGATTAGTAAAATAAGATTTTTTTCCAATTACAGTAAAAGTCGAAAAATGTCATTATACAAAAATCGTGAAAATCGATTGCAGCCCTAGTCACTGTGGCTTCATGCGCCACTCGAGGCGTTTCTTCCAACGCTGCTTGGACAGGGAGAACATTGCCTATGATGTGGATGAGGCCCTATGGCCAGACATGAACCGGAGGCATGATACCTAAATCATGTAGAGAAATAAAACATTTTTGGCTGCATATTTGTGTTTTGTTTTATGTTTGACTATGAAAAAAGTAGGCCTACACTGAGTCATTTTACAAAATGAGAAATGGCTCATTCTCCAGAGTCATTGTCATTCATATGGTGTGTTCCATTTATATGAATGTGTTTAAAGTTTTGCCCTGCAGTGTGCTGTAAATGCTTGGTAGTGTGCAGCACATGCTTAGTTGTGTGTACTGTAATGAATGATTTGTGTGTCATTTGAAAATATGGCTGTGTGTACCAAATGAAAACACAAGTTCCATTTTGTGAACAGTTAAGAGATTTGATGGCAAAGAGTAATCTTGCGAAGGGAGTGTAGGGTTTAGCATTTTGTGTGTGAGGTTTTCAGTTTTGTGTGTGCAGTTTTGAGAAAGCCGTTATTGTTTTGAGAAACGTGTGTTAACAATTGTGAAAAACTGTAACGTGGCGTGACGGAATCACTGAGCCTGCCCAAGTCTGACTGCTTTACTTTAGTGTAACTTGAACGCACACTGCTCGGTATGGGGTAAATAAATTAATATGCAAACGTATTCCATTCATGGCGATGTGATTGGTATCATAATATGTCATTCATGTAGGCTACAAGCCTACGTGACAAAGATTGTGCCGCTACGGATTACATGAAAGACACAGTTGGGTGTGTGTGTGTGTGTGTGTGTGTGTGTGTGTGTGTGTGTGTGAGAGAGAGAGAGAGAGAGAGAGGAGAGATTGAGAGAGAGAGGAGAGAGAGAGAGGAGAGAGAGAGAGAGAGAGAGAGAGAGAGAGAGGCGTGTGCGTGTGTGTGTGTGTGTGTGCGCGTGTGTTTGACTTGACAGGCAGCGAGGTGAGCCGGCGAAACTCTTTTCTTTTCGGTTCTTCATGTCGTAAAATCGGGGTGTTTCCAGAATATTTAAGGGCGTGTTATTTAAATGACGCTCGGTTTCAGCCGTGACATTTATCAAGGCTGGGACCAAATGTACGCTCGGATCGGCTGTGTAGGATTCGTTGATAAATGTGACTTTGACGTTGGCGTACGGCCGAATATATGGAAAAATATACGGCGGTTTATACACTCCGTTGATAAATGAGGGCCACTGTACTGGTTTGTGTGATGTTTGGATAAAATCTGTAGGAGTAATATGAAAAAATGGGTCTTGCACAAATCGGCCTCCTTTGATATCATGTAGCTTCAGGATGACCAAGTTTACAGTTGACTGACTGCTATTTATTAATTAATTAGCATGGAACTGGGTACTGTACTTGTGTATTATTCCTATTAATATTGCTCGGCCTCCATCAACTGGAAATAAAACTGAACATGTCTTATAAATAAAGTACTGGGTGATCTATTTCCCTGGATGGACAGACGGACGGAATATATAGATAAACTAGAAAAAGTGCTCCTCGGAGCACAGGTCTCCGCCAGGTCAGGTAGGTTATTGTGGCCTCATGGTGGCGCTATAATAGGCCAACGTGAAAAGGGTGCCATTTGTTCTTAGGCCTTTCACGGCAATCGGACACTGCATTCATGATTTGAGGCATTTTGTTCCAAAAATATGTTTTGCTAAATTAGACCTGCTGGTGGCGCTATAACAGGCCAATGTGAAAAGGGTGGCATTTCTTCTTCTGCCTAGTGGGTATGTGTGTGTAAAAATTCACGGAAATCGCACACTGCACGCATGATTTGAGGCATTTTGTTGTAAACGGACCTCTCCTGCAAACTTTGGAAGCCAATGTTAGCCAATCAGGATGGAATATGAAATATCAGACACATCCGTCTTGATCACATGACTATAGACATCATGTTTACTGATTTGCGTGAAATTTGGATAAAATCGGAAGGGATAATATATAAGTCGGCCTCCTGGTGACGCTATAACACGCAGATGTGAAAGATGCAGGGCAAAGGTTGTTCCTTGACCTCTAGGGAGTGCGCATACAAGTTTTACACAGATCGGTGCAGTTATAGGTAAAAACACGAATCGGCCTGTTATAGCGCCACCATGAGGCTGATTTGAAAATGTTCAAGTGGCATTTCTTCCTCAGCCTAATGGGAATGTGCATGCAAAATATCACGGAAATTGCATGCTGTGTTCATGATTTGAGGCATTTTGTTCAAAACGGAGCTAGACTGCCCCAACGCTCCTGATTTCGTGTATAGAGGGGCGGGTGTATAGAGCCGGCGAGAGATTGCGGCTGATCCCATTGGTTCACCGATCTGTCCGTCAACCCCCGCCCCGTTAACACAACATTACGAGCGACGCCCACTGCACTCTGGTTGGTTGGGAAATGAAACACTTCCTCATACCGAGTACACCGACTCGCTGGGCCAGGCTTTTATTTTTTAGCAAAACTAAACAATAAAAGCCTGGAGATCGAGGCTAAAACGGAGCACTCCTGCAAACTTTGGAAGCCATTTTTAGCCAATCAGGATGAAATATGAAAAATCTGAAAGACCTGTTTCGTTTAATGACTATAGAGATACTGTGTACCGATTTGTAGGAGTACTGTCAAAAAATATGTTTTGCACAAAGCGGCCTCCTGGTGGCGCTTTATGGCCCATGTGAAAAATTTGGGGCAGAGGTTCTGCTTTGGCATCCAGGGAGTGTGTGTGCTCAGTTTCGCTGCGATCAAGCCAACGGTGCCGGAGATTAGCTGTACACAGACAGAATGACACACACACACACACACGGACGGACACACGGACGGACGGACAGGGGGCAAAACATATACTCTCTCGCCATGCCTTTCGGCCTGGCGGAGACAATAATGTTTTATTGTGTTTTAATTTGTCTGTCCGTGTGTCCGTCCGTGTGTCCGTCCGTGTGTCCTGTCCTGTCTGTGTGTTACCAGCTAATCTCCGGCACCGTTGGCCCGGTCGCTGCGAAACTGTGCACACACACTCCCTGGATGCCAATTCAGAACATCTGCCCCAAAATGTTCACATGGGCCTGTTATAGTGCCACCAGGTGGCCACAATAACCTACCTGACCTGGCTCCGAGGAGCACTTTTTCTAGTTTTAAATGATTCTTAAATGTTTTACAATGTTATTATAAATGATTTCATAATCATTAACCAATGTATATACATAGTTTGTCTATGATTAGTTCTTTATCTACAAATAGCTTGTATTATATAACATCAGATACAAATGATTTAATAATCATTTACAGATGTATATAAATGGCTTATTCATGAATAGTTTACTACTTACTGTAATACCTTATAAATGATTTGTAACCATAGTTGTACATGCTTTAGTAATCATTTACAAATGTCAGCAAATTGGTTGCTAATGATTTATTAATAGTCTACAAACTGCTTATAAACGTTTATAAATGCTGTATAACGGGTCATTATTGTAAAGTGCTACCACACTTTGTTTTCAATTGCTAAAGCATTTTTTAAATCATCATGATATGTTTAGTAAATTATTTTAAATGAATGGTAAAGTAGTTTGTTTCTAGGGTTTCTACTGGTTCTACCGAGTGAAGAAGACCCGCCCTCGCTGCGGTTGCAGCCAATAGCATTAATTTCCGGTAGCATTTCAAACCGGATATAGAAAGATGGCGGATTTGAAATCGCTGAGAAACAGGCTTTAAAACAGGTCTGGGGAAACCAATGGCTTCACTTTGTCCATTCTTTTTTACAGTCTATGGTTGGAATGCTACTGGCTGAAACATTTGAAAATGGTGTGAAGGTCAACTGTGTGTCTATTTTTATTTTTTACAAATCTTCATTTATAATAATCATGATTATACAATACTATAACTCAATACAAACACAAACAACAAACACAAACAAATACATTATTAATACATCAATACAACAACATCAGAGCCAGGGGGATTTACAGAAAACATTAAAGAGTGAACACAAAAGGACAGTTCTTGCAGCTTTCTTATTTTTTGAGTATTAGAGTGTGTCTAGTTAGACAATAACTAGCCTCGATCTCCAGGCTTTTATTTTTTAGTTTTGCTAATGTAATCCTGAAGGATACTTGCTTAACTTATTATTTAAGACATAGTGAAAATGAGACACGGAGACAGGAATTTCATTCAACTCTCTTTGTTGATCAAAGCATTCCCTCCATTTCAGTCTACACGTCACAACTGGTGTCACCTCCTCAAAGGTCTGACTATATCCCAAAACCAAAATATATGTTCCCCCTTATCCCTTACAGTGTGAGGTAATGCCCAAATCATTCCCATTATTACCCAAACCTCCAACAAAGATAAATCTCCTTACACTAACTTATAATCCACTATAATTATTTGAAAACCTTATTTACTATACTATACTACTACCTGTTGATTTGGATTATTATTATAAAACATGCATTAACCACTTCAGCCTTATATACATTTCGGCCATTTGAAAAAGGCCGATCTACAAGCTCACAATGTGGCGCGAATGCGACACATTGTGATCTTGTAGATCTGCTATTTTCAAATGATTTGTATTCATTTAGAAATGGGACATTCTGCATAATGAGTACTTTCTACTTTTGGTACTTTAAGTACATTTTGATACCAATACCTTTGTACTTTTACTCAAGCATTTTTTTTATACTTTAACTTGTAACAGAATATTTCAACATTGCAGTATTGATACTTTTACTTAAGTAAAACATTTGAGTACTTTTTCCACCACTGCTCGTGTGTGTGGCATTGTTGTGAACCCCATTTTGTGTGATTCCGGTTCTACCTGAGACATTGGTGCCCCCCAGGCCAATCAAAGGCCACAGCATTCTCTTCATATCATTTCTAGCTAGAGCATGGATCCTGTTAAGCTGGAAGAAGGCTGTGGCTGTGATGACATACCTAAAAGCATGATGCACAACCAAATCAGGCGTATGATGCTTTTTGCATCCCGATTCACTGTCAACCCTGGCTGTGGACGAGGACCTATAGATGGTTGTCACTCGTTTTCCAACATGCTGGATGTCTGCAACTCCAGAATGTGTGGACATCAGGTCAGACTGGATAATCTTGGTGGTGTAGGTCCCTCATTCTCAACGTAGGGAACCTATTTGACCAGGAGCACGCGCAGGCACACGCATAGATTTAAAACAACTTTAAATTCACACTTCAACAAAGTTTACAAAGGCTCCCGACTCACACCAGGTGGATTAACATAGGAATGAGCCTAGATGCATAACAATTACCATTGTGTGACCTGTAGTGTACAGTGGTTAGCACTTGATAACGGCAGTAATACCATCTGAGTGTGGTGCCAATTTTTTTTTAGGTGTAGTGTGGCTGATCGGCCACGATGTGGCGCATGTGAGTCCATGAACCCTACAGTACATTATTAGCAACAGGGGAAGGGTGAATGCATTTCAAAGTGATTGTTATTTTTATTTTTTGTAAACATAGAAAATAATACAGTCCTTAGGATGAATTCAAAAGCAATTGTTTCTTTAAACACAACTGTGTTTCATGGTAGAAGAAGTACACAGACATTTTACTTAAGTAAAAGTAGCAATACCACAATATAAAAATACTCTATTACAACTAAAAGGCCTGTGTTCAAAATGTTACTTGAGTAAAAGTACAAAAGTATTGGCATCAAAATATACTTAAAGTACCAAAAGTAAAAGTACTAAAATGTTTGAAAGTAGCCGTTCTACAAGCTTGTAGATCGGCTATTTTCTAATGGCCGTGGTATAATAGGGCTAAAGTGGTTAATGTATATGTTTTATAATATAATCATTTATATCTACAAAGTAGCCTAACTAGTAACTAAAGTTTTCAAATAATTGTAGTGGAGTAAAAGTACAATATTTGCCTCTGCAGATGTAGTGGAGTAGAAGTAAAAGTACAGTAATACCCCAGTAAAGTAAAAATCACCTCAACATTATTCACTGAGTTCTAGGCGCCGCAATCTGGAATCAAACCCTGTTCTGCAACTTGAAAGGCCACTCTCTACTCCACTACACTACTGGTGCAGTGATAAGTGTGTGGGGTCAGGACGTGTGTCGTTCTCTATGTTCTGTGCACTACTCCAAGTCAGAGATAAAAAAGCGTGCAGCTCCCAAAGCTGCTACTGTCTGAGAGCAGTAACTAGTAACTATAGTAGTCAACTAAAAGTAACATTTCAATAAAATGCATTATAAACTACTGTCCGGCACAATTATATTGTTGTAGAATGTGAAACAGAGTTAAATGAACACAGGAGAGTATAATGTACTAACTAACTAAGGACCCCAATTTAAACAAGCCATATGGCTTTCTTATTCCTATTTAGCAGCCAGCTTCCTATTTAGTCGACCTTGGATTTGAACTGTACTTTCATGTGCTTTTTGTCTGCAAACCTCTAAATAAAGTATTCAATCAATCATTCAAAAAACTTTTCATGGTTGGAAAAACAGAGAGAGAATGAGAGAGTTTTCATCTGAAGAATTGCTGGGGATCCACAGAAAATCTCTGATATCAGTCTGTCTGTCAACGACATGCAATGACATGCAAATTAACTGGTTTAACACCTTGGCCAGGGTCTTTTGTTTGTCTCTAGCCAAAATCCCAATGGACTCAGGAGCCCAGGAGTCGTGCCCTCCCCCCCACACACACAAGCACACTTTTATTTTTTACTACATGTTTTTTTTTTGCCGTTTGTTTTCATTTGATTTTTAAGTGGATTTGCTAGTTTAGTTTTTAGTTGTGAAAAGGCTTAGTTTTAGTTGAGTTTTTAAATTAGTTTCAGTGTTAATTTTAGTTGTATTATTGTAAGGGTAGTCAGGGGCAATATTCGACAAGCTCAGAATAGTGAAAATGGCAGATCTACAAGCTCACAACACGTTGCATTGCTACAACTGCTGTTGTCATCGGCTGCCTGGAGACAGATTTGAAAACTGATTCTGAATTTTTGCTTAATCATTCTGAATCAGCTTTGCTTAATCATTCATCAAAAGTTATGAAAGTTCTAATGAAGGAACGGGACTCAAGCATCAGAAAGATTCATCAGACTTACAAACATCCCATCAGAGAGAATTAGATGCATTTGGGGTTGACCTTAAAAAGGCAGTCAATGCCCAGTTAGTACTGAAGAGAGAAAAACTCACTAAAAATGTAACTAAAAAACATGTAGTCAAAACAAAAATACAAATGTGTGCGTGTGTGAGGATAAAATTCTCTGTTGATTTATCTCTGAGAGTGTAGCCTAAAGATGTATGTATCCACTAGTAAAGTTACTCTGGTTTGGTAACAAAACTCGCAGTCAAGAGTCCATTGTGGCCTAGGTCTGGCTAGAGACAAACAAAAGCCAAGGTGTTAAACCAGTTAGGGCGGCTTCACACTGGATCTGTTTGCATTCGAACCGTTCCCGAGAACGAATGCTGGCCTGCATTCACATTGGCCAAGATCCTTGCGCACCAGAGAACACTTGCATATATACCCCCGATCCTATAGGTGGCGGCATGCACATAGTGGTTCCGGCTGTGGACACAGACGTCATCAACTATGCGACAATGTTTGTGCTGGTCGCGCATAAATATAGGGTTGCGGCTGGGGATGAGTCAATGCACTGAGCGCTCAGCGCAGTGAGCGCACAGAAGTCAAGGCACAGACTGCTGTGTTGTTGACGGACAACGGATGTACGCTTATGAGAAACAACACAAATAAAACCTGGTGAAACACTTGTGTGCAAGATGAGGATGAGGATACAGGAAACATTCAGTATAAATGTCCAGTTTGCTAACCTTCACAACTACTACTACTTTTGCATTTGAAACTTTACATTTCTCTAAATATTATAAACTTTCACGACAGCTTAAGTACAAAAATATATCATTTATGAAAAGGCAACTATAGTAGCCTATACAGTGAAGTCGGACTGAATGATATATATATATATATATATATATGCGCCCTGTGCTCTTCTTTTTCTCTATGAAGAAAAGTACAAGTACAGTTGACACAAACGCATTCCGCAACGCTGCCTGTCTGTTGTTTAATCTGCGCATCCATGCATCACGTGCAGATCTCATCCTCTGGACTGCAAAGCCATAGCTGGTAATGTAGGAAGGTGTGCGATAGGATCGCGCTTGCCATAGTCTCCAAAGTAATAATAATAATAAGAGAAAGTTCACTTTTGGTTATTTAAAAAGAGTCTCCTTATTTTATGTATTCATTTATTAGCCCTACATGGGAGAAACATTAACTTTAGAGCTTTTGGTTATAATTTAAAAAGACTGTAGAGCAGTTTGTGTGCAGACTCACCTTTTTATTTTTATTTATTTATGATTTGTGGGTCCAGCACTGTGTGTAAAAAAGAACTGTGGGGACGTGCATCTCCTGCCTTTGTTCATATTTAAAATAAAAATTATATTTTCCAATGCAAGATCAGTGTGGTTATCTGCTCTATATTGTAATATCAAAAATAGCAGATCAACAAGCTCAATGTGTCGCATTGCGCCGCATTTTCAGCTTGTAGCTTGGCTATTTTTGCTACTTTTGTGTGACACTGCATGACAATAGGGCATTCATTTATGATGAAAAAGCATTAAAAGTTGCAATATGGGATACAGGGTTTCTTCCTAACAGCAAAGATATGTAGTAGAGATGCGCGGATGGCCTCTCATGGTCATCCGAATCCGCATGTACAAATTAATTATCCACCCGTTATCCAACCGCAATAATTATTTCATCCATTTAAATATCCGCACCAACCGTTTCTCCCGTATGTCAAAATATTATTATTTTCTGGTATTCCCCGTTAGTTTTAGTAGGCTATTAGTTGTGCGATGCGATCACAAAATGCATTGATTTAGCCTATGGAATGTCGGTGCGTCTTTTTTCTTTTTTTCAAACCGGTGCTGCGCTGACAGACTCTGTGCGGCATCCAACATACAGGCATCCAACATACATGCGGCATCCAACATACATGCGGCATCCAACATACAGAGCGCACTGCTCTGCTGTGCTACTGCTTGGTGTGGATATGTTACGGCCATGGTTGAACCCCTGTGGATTGATCTGCGACGTGTTTTTGTTGGCTGTTTTTGTCGAGTTTATATACCATCACCTATTCCAAATAGTGGGCCACTTCCGTCTAACGGTACGCTTGCTTTCACATTGCAGCGTACCATACCCGAAAACGCATGATCCGGATCCGAGACTGCCTCCGGAGGTGGTTTCGGGTACGATACGGTTATCCGTTTCGGGGAACGATACGCAACATTCACACTAGCGCGACACCTGCCAAGCGGTCTGGAGTGCGCACCCGGGACCATAGTGTGAAAGCGCCCTTAATTTGCATGTCATTGCATGTCGTTGACAGACAGACTGATATCAGAGATTTTCTGTGGATCCCCAGCAATTCTTCAGATGAAAACTCTCTCATTCTCTCTGTTTTTCCAACCATGAAAAGTTTTTTGAATGATTGATTGAATACTTTATTTAGAGGTTTGCAGACAAAAAGCACATGAAAGTACAGTTCAAATCCAAGGTCGACTAAATAGGAAGCTGGCTGCTAAATAGGAATAAGAAAGCCATATGGCTTGTTTAAATTGGGGTCCTTAGTTAGTTAGTACATTATACTCTCCTGTGTTCATTTAACTCTGTTTCACATTCTACACCAATATAATTGTGCCGGACAGTAGTTTATAATGCATTTTATTGAAATGTTACTTTTAGTTGACTACTATAGTTACTACTCTTTGGTTTGATTTGAGATTTGTAGCACTTTGAGATTTCTTGCAAATGTAAAGTGCGTTATAAATAAAACCCATTATTACGGGGCCAGAGCTCAGCTCTGGACCTGTCTTATTATTGTAGGTATTCTGTTTCCGCCACTTTTCGCAGTTCTGGCTGAACCGTGCTGTCGCTTTTTACGAAACTCGGCCATATGGTAGATGGTCATGAAAAACTATCAAGAAATAATTCTCACAATCTTTCGTCAAAAGGTGGCGCTATAGCAAAATGCCAACTTTGAACAGGTACAACTCATGCCCTGTTTGACCTACAGCCATGAAACTTCAATATACATATGCGTCACCTCATGATCAACAACTTTCACACTCTGACTTTTGACCTCTGACCTTTAGATCTCCCACCATTTTGAATTATATGAAAAACAGTTAAAACCTATCTCCTCCTGGGATTTTTGAGTAATCTGCACGAAACGTTTTACACATGAACTTTGGACCTATGCCGACAAACTGATGCAAAAGATTTTCCATAAGTGAAAAAATGAAGCTTTAATGAGCCAATGAATATTGCAGTTTTATGACAATTATTCATCTGCCCCTAACACATACATGCAGACTCACATTTCTTTGAAACTTTGCGTTAATGTTGAGGGTCATTCCAAATATTACTGAAACCAATCTTACTCCAATTGGTCAAAGGGGGGCGCTATAGCGATTTTTTGAAAGTGCAAACTTTAAACAGGCAAAAGTCATGCCTCGTTTGGCCGACAGCCATTAAACCTGTTTACACATGTGCCTTGACTCATGAGGAACACATGTATCACGTTGACCAGTAAGCTCCGCCCTTAGATTGTCCGCAATTTTGAGCAGTTTGAAAAACACTTAAACCCAGGATTTTTCAGCTATTTGCGTGAAACTGTATCATCTGTGTGATCTCCTTTTTCACGGGTTCTTGTCTGTTGGTCCAATGGCTTCTCCCTTAAACGTGTGCCTCACAACCTGAAGGTTGCCAGTTCAAGCCTCACTTGATGCGGACTTCATTAAAGTTGCATTGCACACAACATGATTGTGTCAATTAGTACATGTGCAATTGTTAAACATAACCTGAAATACTTATTTGAGAGGGTATGTTTTTGCAATGTATGACATACTTCATTCTGAAAATAGCCGTTCTACAATCTCAAAACTTTTCAGATAGCAACGTGTTTCTGAGCTTGTAGATCGGCTGCTTTCACTGGTTCACTTTTATCTTCAACAGACAACCTCAGCCTGGACAAAGCTATAGCACTATAGGTAATGTTGCAGCCTGTCAATCCAAAGGTTGAGGGTTCGATTCCTGTTAATGGCAATAGGTTGACACGTCCAGTCAATCCATTCTGCTTCCATCCTTCTCTGTCTTCAATCTATTGTTTCCATGTCTCTCTCTCTTCAATCTATTCCGTTTCCATGTCTCTCTCTCCGCCCTTAGATTGTCTGCAATTTTGAGCAGTTTGAAAAAACACTTAAACCCAGGATTTTTCAGTTATTTGCGTGAAATGGTATCATCTGTCTGACCTCCGTTTTCACTGGATCAGGTCTGTTGGTCCAATGGCTTCCCGCTTAAGTGAATGTTTCACAACATCAAGGTTGCCGGTTCAAGCCTCACTTGGTGGAGACTTCATTTAAAGTGCATTGCAAACAACAAGACTGCATTAATGAATACATATGCAATTGATAAAGATAACATGAAATGCTTATCTGAGAAGGTCTGTTTTTGCAATGTATGACATACTTCATTCTGAAAATAGCCGATCTACAATCTCAAAACTTTTCAGATAGCAACGTGTTTCTGAGCTTGTAGATCGGCTGCTTTCACTGGTTCACTTTTATCTTCAACAGACAACCTCAGCCTGGTCGAAGCTATAGCACTATAGGTAGTGTTGCAGCCTGTCAATCCAAAGGTTGAGGGTTCGATTCCTGTTAATGGCAATAGGTTGACACGTCCAATCAATCCATTCTGCTTCCATCTGTCTCTCTCTTCAATCTATTGTTTCCATGTCTCTCTCTCTTCAATCTATTCCGTTTCCATGTCTCTCTCTCCGCCCTTAGATTGTCCGCAATTTTGAGCAGTTTGAAAAACACTTAAACCCAGGATTTTTAAATTATTTGCGTGAAATGGTATCATCTGTCTGACCTCCGTTTTCACTGGACCAGGTCTGTTGGTCCAATGGCTTCCCGCTTAAGTGAATGTTTCATAACATCAAGGTTGCCGGTTCAAGCCTCACTTGGTGGAGACTTCATTTAAAGTGCATTGCAAACAACAAGACTGTATTAATGAACACATATGCAATTGATAAAGATAACATGAAATGCTTATCTGAGAAGGTATGTTTTTGCAATGTATGACATACTTCATTCTGAAAATAGCCGATCTACAATCTCAAAACTTTTCAGATAGCAACGTGTTTCTGAGCTTGTAGATCGGCTGCTTTCACTGGTTCACTTTTATCTTCAACAGACAACCTCAGCCTGGTCAAAGCTATAGCACTATAGGTAGTGTTGCAGCCTGTCAATCCGAAGGTTGAGGGTTCGATTCCTGTTAATGGCAATAGGTTGAGATGTCCAATCAATCCATTCTGCTTCCATCTCTCTCTCTCTCTTCAATCTATTATGTTTCCATGTCTCTCTCTCTCAATTAATGCATGTGCAACTGTTAAAGGTAACATGAAATGCTTCTTGGAGAGAGTATGTTTTTGCAATGTATGACAAACTTCATTGTGAAAATAGCCGATCTACAATCTCACAACTTTTCAGATAGCAACGTTTTATGAGCTTGTAGATCGGCTACTTTCACTAGTTTTCGTTCCGAGGAGACACAAAAATGCCTTTATTGGTAAATGGTTTGTGAACCAGTGATCTAGAGTAGTTCGGGACACAGAGGCTTGGTTCATAATGGACGGAAATACTTATAAATATCAACAGACACTACCAGTAATTGTGTCAATTAATACATATGCAATTGATAAAGATAACCTGAAATACTTATTTGAGAGGGTATGAAGTATGTATGACATACTTCATTCTGAAAATAGCCGATCTACAATCTCAAAACCTTTCAGATAGCAACGTTCTTTCTGAGCTTGTAGATCGGCTGCTTTCACTGGTTCACTTTTATCTTCAACAGACAACCTCAGCCTGGACAAAGCTATAGCACTATAGGTAGTGTTGCAGCCTGTCAATTCGAAGGTTGATGGTTCGATTCCTGTTAATGGCAATAGATTGAGATGTCCAATCAATCCATTCTGCTTCCATCTCTCTCTCTCTTCAATCTATTGTTTCCGTGTCTCTCTCTCTTCAATCTATTCTCTCTCTCTCTCTCTCTCTCTCTCTCTCTCTCTCTCTCTCTCTCTCTCTCTCTCTCTCTCTCTCTCTCTCTCTCTCTCTCTCTCTCTCTCTCTCTCTCTCTCTCTCTCTCTCTCATTCACCAGGTCAGGTCTGTTGTTCCAATGGCTTCTCGCTTAAGTGTGTGCCTTAAAACCTCAAGGTTGCCAGTTCAAGCCTCGCTTGATGCAGACTTCATTTAAGTTGCATTGCACACAACATGATTGTTGCGAACGCGGAAGGAGGCCTCCGACCAAGTGGAGCTTACTATATCACCGTGCTTGGGTTGTGTGTCTGTCCCTTATTTATGGTCTTTCCGTGTGTGTTCACGCTCTCATTGGCTCGCGCCCCCATGTGACTCGAAAATCCGTGCTGAAATGCCAGCAGCTGCACTGCCTGTATACAGCGTGTGTTCACGCTCTCATTGGCTCGCGCCCCCATGTGACTCGAAACTCCGTGCTGAAATGCCAGCAGCTGCACTGCCTGTATACAGCCGGCAGAGTGCGGCAGAGTGCACTACTACAGTGTGGTTGAAATATAGCAGCCTCAGTCAATCTGCGTTCGCTTCCAGCCTTCGCGCGTCTTACTTGTGTCAATTAATGCAAGTGCAATTGTTAAAGATAACCTGAAATGCTTATTTGAGAGTATGTCTTTTCAATGTATGACATACTTCATTCTGAAAATAGCCGATCTACAATCTCAAAACTTTTCAGATAGCAACGTGTTTCTGAGCTTGTAGATCGGCTGCTTTCACTGGTTCAATTTTATCTTCAACAGACAACCTCAGCCTAGACAAAGCTATAGCACTATAGGTAGTGTTGCAGCCTGTCAATCCGAAAGTTGAGGGATCGATTCCTGTTAATGCCAATAGGTAGAGACGGCCAATCAATCCATTCTGCTACCATCTTTCTCTCTCTTCAATCTATTATGTTTCCATGTCTCTCTCTCTTCAATCTATTCCTTTTCCATGTCTCTCTCTCCGCCCTTAGATTGTCCGCAATTTTGAGCAGTTTGAAAAACACTTAAACCTAGGATTTTTCAGTTATTTGCGTGAAATGGTATCATCTGTTTGACCTCCGTTTTCACTGGATCAGGTCTGTTGGTCCAATGGCTTCCCGCTTAAGTGAATGTTTCACAACATCAAGGTTGCCGGTTCAAGCCTCACTTCGTGGAGACTTCATTTAAAGTGCATTGCAAACAACAAGACTGTATTAATGAATACATATGCAATTGATAAAGATAACATGAAATGCTTATCTGAGAAGGTATGTTTTTGAAATGTATGACATAGTTCATTCTGAAAATAGCCGATCTACAATCTCAAAACTTTTCAGATAGCAACGTGTTTCTGAGCTTGTAGATCGGCTGCTTTCACTGGTTCAATTTTATCTTCAACAGACAACCTTAGCCTGGACAAAGCTATAGCACTATAGGTAGTGTTGCAGCCTGTCAATCCGAAGGTTGAGGGTTCGATTCCTGTTAATGGCAATAGGTTGAGATCTCCATTCAATCCGTTCTGCTTCCATCTCTCTCTGTCTTCAGTCTATTATGTTTCCATGTCTCTCTCTCTCTTCAATCTATTCCGTTTCCATGTCTCTCTCGCTCTCTCTCTCTTCAATCTATTCCGTTTCCATGTCTCTCTCTCTTCAATCTATTCCGTTTCCAAGTCTCTCTCTCTCTCTCTCTTTCTCTTCAATCTATTCAGTTTATCTCTTTCTCTCTCTCTCTCTCTTTTACTCCACTACAATTATTTGAAAACTTTAGTTACTTTGCAGATATGAATTGTTATATTATAAAACATACATATTAACCACTTTAGCCCTATTTTATACCACAGCCATTTGAAAATAGCCGATCTACGAGCTAGATCGGCTACTTTCAAACATTTTAGTACTTTTACTTTTGGTACTTTAAGTATAGTAATCCTGTTTACCAATTTAAATACTGTAGGCCCATCTTTAAAGTGGCAATATGCATACAGTACATCCATAAAATGCAGGTTTACAAGTGCCAAAAAGTGATTACAACTTCTAATTGTTGACTGAAAGAGTTTCTTCCTGTCCTGGGAACTTGTTTCCACAGAAAGTTATATTTGACTACTTTTCAATATCTATGAAATTCAAAGATTACAGCTCACTCAATGTACCCATTGAAATAACTTTAAAGGGCTAATCTAACACATGCTTTTAAAAAAATGTTTCATTCCTGGGGGTTATATTTAATAGCCCACTGAGTGCAATTTACCAAAAAACATCTTGATAATATAACCCATACAATTATTTGTTTCACTTCTCAACAAGTTCAGCTTCAATTGCAGCTTCTCTCTGTTGACTGAAAGCAGCCCTGTCTCAAATAGACACAACATGCCTGTGTCTGGGCATTAGTTGCTCTCTACCGCCATCTAGTGGCACCACATAGAAAAAAGCGGTACCACAAAAATAGGTGGTACCACAGGGGCACCAGAGGGGTACCACCCCTGACATTATCAAGGTACAACCACTGTAGGTGTTAAGCGACGTGCGCGTCACGTCTTTAAAATACAGTGCAACCACGTTCCAATTCAGCATTGCAACACTGGTGGGACCTTTATGGGTCTGTAACTCTGAGAGTGTACAAATGGAACCAAATTGACCCCTTAGGCCTTACAGGTCCACCTGGTTCCATTTGTACACTAATTACTGAGGAGTTGACGGTGTAGAGTGGGGTCACAGAGATAAAACACACAAATCAAATGGGGGTCTGTGGCCTAATAATGCATATCAAACTGGGGTCCTTTATATTCAAAAGATTGAGGTCAGTCAACCTGTAGGTTCACTGCTGTAGGCCTACCTGTACCAACTGTACTGAAATCAACCCACCTCTAGAGGGAATGCTGCCAGAAACGCCATTGGAAGATGTGACAGCAGGATCACATAATTGTGCTTCTGTTATTTGATTAAAAAGGAGGAAAGACAAGCACTTCCACACCCGAAGTTGAGCAGGTGCTGAGCGAAAAAATATAAAACCATTTTATAAACCCTGTCTTCTGTGATTGGAGACGGGTGTAAATAATAGGGGTGCCAAAAATGTCTATCTGTGTGAAACATGAGTGCAAGTGCAGGTTGTATTATGGATATAAATAAGTAAACACAGTGATGCTCTGGCATAAAACATGGACATTGTATTTGAACACATAACTGACAAACTCACACCTTGACTAGAACACAGAGATTACACACATTTATGGACAGACCAAGTGTAGCGATATGGAGTGGATAAGTAATCAAACCCCACTGATAAATACAACTCATAAGTTCTTATCGATACAATGGATTATCTGCATTGCAAACGATTTTAGATCGATACAAGTCACCGATATGTTGTTGATTCCATATCGATGTAGTTGGATCGCTGGAATTCAAAATCGATACAACTACTGTATCATTGCAACCCTAATCAATAATGAACCACGATGGCACTGGATGACTCACAAGACATAGACAATGACAATGTACCATACAGTACATGCATGTGTAGTGATTTAGACCCGAGCTGGGACCAAACACCAGTCTCTTACTCGGCAAACTACAACCTATACCGTGCCAATAGAGCTGAGCTCCATTGGTAGAGTTGTTGTGGCCGGGTCTTGTCTGGGGCACTACACATGCATGCTGCCTACAGCATACGTTAGGGAGCATCCTTTGGATAAGTATCATGGCAAGGTACACTTAGCATCTCTGTCGGGTGGAAACCTCACATGTCCAAAACTGTTACTTTTCAGGATTAAAATTAAAAAAATAGCAAAAGTACTAGATCTACAAGCTAAATAGAACTTGCAGAAAGTTACATAACAAAATTATAGCGTGTTTCCTTAACACTGTATTGTATGTACACACCACACACATACTGTACATACATTAGAACACCTAGAGAAAGGACTGAAATGTATTTCCTCATTTAATCCTGGATATACAGTGGCCTGCATTTGATAGACGTATATAGAAAGTTTCTCTCTGAAATAATAGTTTAAGTCGATGTATAAAAGGGGTCAATTGTTTGTTGAGGGTTTTACACTCTGAAGAAGGCAGTGGGACTGGGTCGCTATACGTGGGTTGTATGTATCCTTGTCACCATGCACAGTTTTTAATTTATTTTGATTAAATAGCCATTAAATAAAGGCTTTGTAAACGTTATTGCCAGAAGAGTGCAATTTGTCTTTTGTTGTAAATAAGATATTTCTCCTCCACGGGCGAAACCACAAATTAGGTTGGGTCACACACACACACACACGCACGCACGCACGCTCGCACACACACACACACACACACACACACACACACACACACACACACACACACACACACACACACACACACACACACACACACACACACACAGCATAAAACATAGGTACCTAAATAGGTCAAATTATGTTGATAAAGCAATATCTCATGTTTTAGGTAACTTTTAGTTGAAAAATTACCCTGGCCAAGCGCACACATACCTACAGGTATCTATCACGCTATCGCGTGAAACCCCAAATGCAATTAAATGTTCCCACTAAATATCAATTAAAGGGATATTTCACTTTCAAATAAAATAAACATTAAAACATAATATTTAAGATAAATGATATAAATAATAAATATTTTACTTTTACTCAAGTACATTTCTAGGAAGGCTGTACAGTACTGAGTACTTTTAGATTGGTATCACTTTCTTTTTTCTTCCCTAAAATACAATTTTAGGGAAGGCCACACTTCTGCTCTCATACGAGCCGTGTTTCTGGCTTCCCGCTCTGCTCACCTCTTTGTTACATCTTGTATTGGTGTATAGGTGTCAAAGTATTTAGTTCTGGGTTGTATGTATCCTTGTCACCATGCACAATTTTTAATTTATTTCAATTAAATAGCCATTGAATAAAGGCTTTGTAAACGTTATTGCCAGAAGAGCGGCATTTTTCTTTTGTTGTAAATAAGATATTTCTCCTCCATGGGCGAAACCACACATTAGGGTTGGGTCACACGCACGCACGCACGCACGCACACAACGCACGCACGCACGCACGCACGCACGCACACACACACACACACACACACACACACACACACTACTGAGAAAATGGCAATCTGTCACCCAATATGCAGTAGTAGAAATGCTGAATAAACTGGATCCCCTTTTAAGGAAGGCTTTCCACTTGGTTTCACCCACGTGTGAACTGGTGTCAAGTTTGTCAATACTCTCAGTCAGTCATTGGAGGGGAAAATGGGAGGAAAAGAAGCATAAAACATAGGTGGCCTACCTAAATAGGTCAAATTATGCTGATAAAGCAATATCTCATGTTTTAGGTAACTGAAGAGCTGTCAACTTAGTTGAAAAATTACCCTGGCCAAGCGCACACATACCTACAGGTATCTATCACGCTATCGCGTGAAACCCCAAATGCAATTAAATGTTCCCACTAAATATCAATTAAAGGGATATTTCACTTTCAAATAAAATAAACATTAAAAAATAATGTTTAAGATAAATGATATAAATAATAAATATTTTACTTTTACTCAAGTACATTTCTAGGAAGGCTGTACAGTACTGAGTACTTTTAGATTGGTATCACTTTCTTTTTTCTTCCCTAAAATACAATTTTAGGGAAGGCCACACTTCTGCTCTCACACGAGCCGTGTTTCTGGCTTCCCGCTCTGCTCACCTCTTTGTTACATCTTGTATTGGTGTATAGGTGTCAAAGTATTTAGTTCTGGGTTGTATGTATCCTTGTCACCATGCACAGTTTTTAATTTATTTCAATTAAATAGCCATTGAATAAAGGCTTTGTAAACGTTATTGCCAGAAGAGCGGCATTTTTCTTTTGTTGTAAATGTAAAAAATGTGGGTGGTCCTGGAACCACTCACGCACTGGAGCAGCCCGGTGGTGCAAATTGCTCACCAGACCTGAATGTTTAGAGATTTGACTATTTGTGTGTTGTAGGTTGATGCTTTGAGATTTTACGTGAGAAGTGTGTGCAACAACTGAACATTGTGTGTAGTGTTTGGACAAAAAGGTGTGTTGTAGATTGATGCTTTGAGATTTTATGTGAGAAGTGTGTGCAACAACTGAACATTGTGTGTAGTGTTTAGACAACAAGGTGATAATGTAATGATAGTGATGAGTGTAAAGAAGGAAAGTCAGAGTCTAATGCAGATAAGGGAGTGTGAAGTAGTGCCAAATTGGGTCGAGCGATTAGTACATGAAGTTAAGGTTGTGAAAATTGTGCCGAATTTTCGCTTTTTGTGTGTTAACAATTGTGAAAAACTGTAATGTATAATATGAAGAAGAGAGGGTCTAGAATGCTGCCTTGAGGGACTCTGCATGTTAATAGTTAAGGTGAGGACACTGTGCCATTTACTCTCACCACTTCTTCTCTGTCATCCAGGTAAGACCTTACCCATTTAATAGCTGTGGTGTTGAAGCCTAAGGCCCCAAGCTTACCCAGTAGGATGCTATGATTTACAGTGTCAAATGCCTTCTGTAAATCAAGCATAACCATGCCACACTTCTTTCTTTATGATCTGTAAGATATAGTAAACAGGTGTCTGTTGAATGTGATTTCCTGAAACCGGATTTAAATTCATAGAATAACTTGTGTGATGTTATGTAATTTTCTATCTGTTTGTATATAAGTCTCTCGATTACCTTTGATAGTGTGTATAGGATTGCAATTTGTTTCCCTTTTTGTACAATGGGGTTATTGTCGCCAATTTGAATTCCTGTGGGAAGTGACCTTGGTTGATAGACCAAGTTTATTATGTGGGTTATGCAGAAAGTGATGACTT
Organism: Gymnoscopelus braueri; assembly: GCF_963280865.1. Classification (NCBI taxonomy): domain Eukaryota; kingdom Metazoa; phylum Chordata; class Actinopteri; order Myctophiformes; family Myctophidae; genus Gymnoscopelus; species Gymnoscopelus braueri. The sequence goes on along the minus strand of NW_027660720.1, from coordinate 82,409 downwards.
CTGCTGCATCTCGCAAATATCTGGCTGGGATATTATCGTGACCTGTTGCTTTTGAAAAATGTTGGGTTTTTCGCTATAATCTTGTAATCGTGACCTGGATCAAGAAGTTATGAATGTGTAAGACAGACGGACGGACGGACGGACGGACGGACAGACAGACAGACAGACAGACAGACCTCTGTGGGGAAATGCAGGTGTTGTAGCAGCAATGGAGCAGGCATGAAACACTTGATAGATGTAGAGTAGAGAGATATAACTAAGAATAAATGAAATAAAATACAAATTTAGTTAACACCTTGGGTGCCAAAACCTGGAATCTATGGTTTTGCATGAAGTGACGTTGAGTGCCAAAACCAGGAATCTCCGTGAAATCAATCTTTTTGTTTTAATTTGTTTTTTTCCACAAGGGGGGGGGGGGGGCTAGCGCAGCTCTGGAATCACCCACGGTGACTCTGAGAAGGAAGGGATAGATGGATCACCGTGTTGAGCTGAGTTTGATTTGGAGTTCCACACACTGGTCATGCCGTTCAGAGCTCTCCATGCAAGTGCCTTCCTCACTTTAAGATCTTGCTCGGATGAGTTGACCCATGAGCCCAGGTACCGAAGTCCTTGACTTCCTTCAGCACAGTGCCTCCTGTTGTTGTCAGAGGTGGATGTTCTGATGGGATGTTATAGGTGATAACCTCAGTTTTTTTGGCATTTAGCCTAAGGCCAACCTTGGCACACACTACCTCCACTCTGTTCAGGAGCTCCTGTGCCTGTTCCACGTTGTCGGAGAGCAGGCTGATGTCGTCCGCATAGTCCAGGTCTGTCAGGACTACTGTGGGGTGTCGTTTCGACCTCCTTGGGGTTAGAGTGAAGCCAAGATCCTGCTCTCGTCCACTGCTGGCCTTCCTAAGTGCATAATGCAGGACTATGACGAAGAGGAAGGGGGCTAGTGTGTCCCCTTGCATTACCCCAGCCAGGATGTCAAACTCCTTGCCATCTGGGTCACCACCTTGGCCCTTGTTCCTGCGTACATGGTCTCAATTTCCCGGAACAAGTTGGGAGGGACACAGTACGCCTCCAGGATCTTCACCATCGTGTCTCTGTGGATGGAATCAAATGCCTTTTTAAAGTCTATGAAGCATAATACGGCAGTCAGGTTATCCTTCTTCACCTCCTCTATCAATCTCCTAACGGCCAAGATCTGGGCTACGGTACTTCTCCCCTCCCGAAAGCCATTTTGGTTCTCCCTTAGGTGAGGGTCGATGGCCTGCCGAATCCTGTTTAGCATCATTCTCTTGTAAACCTTTGCGGTGATACATGTCAGGCTGTCGGTAGTTGTCTGGCTTTGAGAGGTCTCCAGCTTTAGGCACCGGGATGATGTTGGAGAGAGACCATATTCCAGGCTGCTTGTTGTGCAGTAGGGCAAGGTTGCAAAACTCTAGGATGAGGTCATCGAGATCACAGTTCTTTAAGACCTCTCTGCCTCACTGTGGCTTTCGCCCTGACAAGCTCACTGGCTGTGAAGGGACCATCATTGATGTGCAGGTTCTGGAGGAATGCTGGTATATTTTCCTCAGCTCCTTCCGCTGTTGTGCCCAGTAGCCTTTGGAAGTGGTTGAACCAGGTCGTCACCCTCTCCTCAGGGCTGTGTCCCTCGACCTGTCCCTCCTTTGTCCTCTTCCGCCCAGTCATATCATTGATGACCCCCCAGGCCTCCCCATACTGCCTTTCACCCTGCGCTGCCTGCACTCTACACACACTCTCCATCAGTTCCTCCCCTTTGATGGTGTCGTAAGTACTGAAGAGAAACTGTTTGGCTTTGTTCAGTACCCCACGTCTCTCCACGGTTGGCTCACGCACAAAGTTGAGGCGTGCTTCCTCCACCCTGCCCCGTGCCGCTACGACCTCCGGATGTCTGGACCGCAGGGAGGTTCTGGCTCTGTCCAACACAGCCACACACAGCCTGGTCGCCTCCTCATTCTCAACAACGAATCTACTGTATTCGCTGCTGGGCTTCGCTCCCTTATCCAGCTGCCGAAAGTGCTTCCTAACCTCCTCCGTATACCTGGTTTGAAGGCCAGGGTAGGTCGTGAAGGCCTTCCAGTCATGCCGAATCTTGGGGCTTGGCTTGGGGACCCTGAAGCTCAGTCGCACCCTCATGGAGACCACGCAGTGATCAGAGCCCACAGAGCTGAACGTGCTGTATGGTTCAGAATTCAGGATGGAGTTCCTCCACTTTTGCCTCACAAGTATGTAGTCCAACTGATGAGGCATACCTGTGGCTCGATCTTAGAACGTCCATCTCTTGCCTGTTATTTTCCGGAACATGTTTTTCTCTCACTGTACATATGTTGAAGGTTCCCATTACAAATGGTCTCCGACAGCGCAAGAGTGCATCGGACGGGGTGCTGTGATCGGACAGGACCCTCCCTTGTGGGTTTGGGGTCCTGTCGTCATGTTGTCCTCCAGGAGGAGGACCAGCACCACCATCCGCTGCGATGTTCCTGCAGACTCCCGCCGCTGGAAGTATAGGATTTGGGATGGCTTTGTTCTCCATGGTTGACTTTACTATGCTGATTAAGGACTGTGGGGCGCAACTCCTCGCAGTCCTGGTTTTAGTTCACTGTGTCCTTCTCCTAGATGGGTTGCCTTCCATGGCTAATTGGCTATGAGCCCCATCTACCCATGCTATTTGCCCATAGCTGGGACAGTGGTTGGCAGGCGCCAGGGCGTGTCCACACACCGGTGGGCCTGCGCGCCTTGCCTCTGGGGCCCACTGTTGCTCCGAGATCCCCTACAGTTTAGCCTGGGACCTCAAGGTACCCAGTTACCGTGTGTGGCCACGAGGAGGCACTGCAGAAGTCTTGGCGGTGGAGTGGCTTTGTACCAGCAGGAGGAGACTTACGCACTCGGCTCCTCTTTTCACCCTCTGCGAGGAGGGCTAGCCGGCGGTAGTAGCTGAAAGCAGAGTAGCAAGCAGAAGCAACATGCAACATGCACTAACTACAAGCACTACTACCACATATCTACTGCACTACGCATCACACAACCCTGCATATAAGCACACACACAATATGTTCGTAGTCCATGAACACATGATGTGTCAGGGAAGATATGGGTCATTAATCCAATAACAGAACAGAGCATACTTGGTGGTTATGGAGCTTGGTGACTATGGGCGGTAGAGAGGCCATCTTGGAATCGGAGGGTTCCCGTTTGATTCCCGGCTCCTCCTGGCTTCGTGTCGGAGTGTCCTTGAGGCTTGAGCAAAGCACTTAACCCTTAACTGCTCCCAATGAGCAGGTTGGTGCCTTGCATGGTTTCCTCCGCTGTTGGTGTATGTATGTATGTGTGAATGGTAAATACATTGTAAAGCCCTTTGGAGAAAGGTGCTATATAGCAGTGGTTCTCAAACTTTTTCGTGCCAAGGACCTCCAAATTGATTTAGCCACGGACCCCCATCTGAAAATGTTTTGTGCCAGGGACCTCCAGAAGCTCCATAGCTTCAAATTGGATAACATTGCATAACAAATTGGCGCGTTATGAGCTTAGATCTGCTATTTTTGAATACGTTGTAGACTTTCATAAAATGACGCGTAATCTGATTGGTTGGCAAGATAACAAACTCTGCCATGGAGATGCGCGAGACCATCTTCTTTCTTCCTTGTTTACATTGTCTGGGGAGGCTGTTGGCATGTCACAGACAGTATGAATGCTCAAATCTCAGAAGGTTGTTAGACACGTAGTGCGATGCATTGCTCGACACTTGTCACTTCCTGACTATATTGGCCGTAACTCGTTATAGAGGTTGTTGGGGTTCACCAGTAGCGTCCGCCTTCATCTGCCACCTCTTACAGAGTTCAGTTTAACTCCAACTACAGAGCTAGTCTTCTTCACCAGATTGTTAATGTTCCTTGTGTTGTTCCCCACCCCCAACAAACCACGGCAAAGAGGGCACTGGCTACTACACACTGGTAAAATATCTGCAGCATTGGTAGAGTTGCACTGCAACATTGCACACATTGAACTTCCTGAGCCTCCTCAGGAAGAACAGCTTTCTTTGTCTTGTAGACTAGAGGGCCTCAGAGCTGTAGGTCCAGTCCAGTTCATGTGTTCTTTCAGAAACGTGTAGGTACCCACCAGCCTAGCTGGAGCCTAGCTCTTCTTGCTTTTATTTTTAGTTATTTTTAAACGTTAATTTACGTTAAATGTTCATTTATTTATTTTACATACTCACATGTCATATGTTATTAAGCAAATAAACAAGGTATCTCAAAACAGTCAAGAAAATGAGTGGGTATAGGATAGACAAATAATAATTAAGTAAGAAAAAATATTAATTTAATAAGGTATAAACAACAGCAAAAACAAAGCAAAAACAACACACACAAAGAAAACAAAATCAAAACAAATACACAACGTAAAATCTCCAATAAAATTAATATATAAAACCGTCCACGGTCTATAAACGCCACATTGAGTTAAGCATAGGCATGTGAGTGAGGTGATAAGCTCCTCTCTTGCTTCAACGGTAGTCTTACTTTTGTTGAGCTGAAGGTGACCCTGGGACAGCCAGTCATGTCTTACGATGACAAACTCATCGCTACAGAGCTATTTTCAGTGAAGATATGTATGGGGCCATTTTAAACCCCTGGGGGACCTCGGTCAACGAAGGGTTTAAGTAACGAATAGGGTTTAGGTGGCTAAAGCAACTAATATGGGATTTAAGACTAGGTAAGGGGCGTCCCCCCGCAAAAGTTGCTATTTTGGGACACCTGCCTTACAGACTGCACTACCCGTTATATTATGCATAGGTGTGGTTTGGGTGTTACAATAATAAAGCCAATCACCGTGCCAGATGCCATTGCCTTAAAGAGAAGATGCGCAAGCCATTATCCCCAATGCAGTATCACACACTCCTTTCTCTCTGTTTGTCGTGTTGCCAGGTATGCTTATTATAAGCCACCTTGGGCTTGTTTTTCTGAAGTTGCTTGTAAATTATGGTAGAACGGTTGTGAGCTTGTAGATAGTCTATTTTCAAATAGCCAACATATATAAATACGCACATTGTTTAATGGACGACATATATAGGTTTGAAGTGCTCATGTGGCCTATTATAGTTGCTTCTTTTGGGCTTGTTTTCATAGACCTGGTTGCTTATTTCTCTCGCAAATTCTGGCAACAAAGCTCCTGTTGCAGCAGCGCACTGTGAGGATTTTACATGGAAACATTCACCCGACGTTTGGTTTCTAAGCTCTAGCCTTTGATTGCCTTTCAATAAAACTACATTTGATAGCATAATTATGTATCACCTACATGTTACTGATTAGAGAGAATTTTCTATTTTGTATTATTTCCTGCGTAATCGATGAATAAAACTGACGTGTGTAATTTGGAGAGCATTGCATTAGGCCACGCACAAATTGTCTTCTTTGAATAGACTATCATATTATATAAACACAATTGACATAAGGCAGGGGTCTTCAACGTTTTCAGGCCAAGGACCCCCTAGCTGAGAGAGAGATGAAGCAGGGACCCCTCTATATTGTATAAAATTGTGTTTCAGATTAAACTATTTTTTTACTTGGTCTGCTCTTTTTTTCCCTCTACACCTATACTTCTTTGCCAAAAATAGCTGATCTGCGAGGCGTTGTGAGCTTGTAGATCGGCTATTTTGGGCTAAAGTTCTCCTCAGAAAAGGGAAGTAGGCTTCAAGTGGTTAAGGTAAAAAAAAAACATATCACACAAAGATTTGGCGGACCCCCTGTAGTAACTCTGAGGACCCCCTAGGGGTCCTGGACCCCCTGTTGAAGACCCCTGACATAAGGAATTGACACTCTCCCTTCTGCTGATTATAGGAAAATTAGAATCACAGAGATTTGTTGACAATTAGCCTAGTAGAGAGAGGTGCCACGCTGTGCGCCCTGGCCATCTCGAGACATCCAGTGCAGGTGTGCTCTATCAAACCAAGTTGGCATTGCGGGCAGTTTTAGATGCCGCTATACACTTTCCCAAACGTGTGTAGTCAAAATAGCAATTTTGGGGATAATGCAACAACACGCCCACGGCCACACCTCTAGGCACAGATAGTGGAGTCGGCATAATGAATAGTGGGTATAACGGGCGCAAAATAGCATTTAGGACAGTGCCAGCTCCCTTATCCCTAATTCACGGATAATGGGCCAAAATTCACAGCTAGTGGTCAGCGGGTGCGGGTTTAACAGTGCCAAAATTAGGGCCCCGTTATATAGAACTCTATTTCCCAAACAGTTTGGGTCGCGGACCAATTTTTATGGATTTCCAAAAATAAAATAAAAGTTTAAGCAAAAAATGTAAGCGACTCGTTATGAGCTTGAAGATCTGCAATTTTCACTAGTTTGGGTCCCGGGCAAATAATTTTAGAGTCATCTTACTTTTATAAACACTGTTCTTTGTTTGTTTGTTTGTTTGTTTGTTTGTTTGTTTCTCCTTTCTTTCGTTCTGTAACTGTTTCCCCTGAACAGTCTAGATTGCTGTCTTTCTGTACACAGATGATGCAACATCATCTGATTGGCTGATTAAACTAAACTACAGAACAAGCCTTCATTACTTCTCTTTCAGACTCCAGCTTCTCTTGAAGTCAACACCTGTTTGTTACAGATCTGTTTATTCTGATCTGTTTATTATGATTCATTCAGTTTAGCTAGATTTAGTCCGATTTTATCTGTGATGATGAAGATCACAGCGACACTCCTCATCCTCTCCTCTGTACTTGGTGTCAAAGCTTACCCAGGCTGTAAGTACAAATACATATTTTCATATTTCTACTGGTGGTATAGAAAATATGTTTATACTACACTGTTTTGTAAAATATACAATATATATAGTATATATATATAGTTATATTTTGACCATTACGTTACATACTGATTTACACACACACAAACGCACGCACTCACACATAAGCGTGCGCGCGTGTGTGTGTGTGTGTGTGTGTGTGTGTGTGTGTGTGTGTGTGTGTGTGTGTGTGTGTGCGTGTGCGTGCGTGTGTGTGGTCTGACTTCTCCTGCCTTAATGTATCGGTTTCACAATAAATTTACATTTTAAAAATAAAACCTGTGTGAATAAAATGTTTCAGTACCTCTGTTCCACAAGAAGCTGCTTCTAACATTCAACCTTTCACTTCATATTCACAACAGATCACAAACACCTGATGTGTCAGTGTCACTTGTGTAGTTTAATTTAGTGTTAACTCTGTTTTCTTTCCAGTCATGCATAAGGATATTAGTATCATTGGCTGTTCAGACACAGATGGAGAGGACATGTATGGAGTGGATGGTGAAGTGTTGTGGTACGCAGATTTCATCAAAGGGAATGGGGTGGAGCCTCAGCCTAAGTTCATGGATCCAATCACCTATGGAGAAGGAGCTTATCAAAAGGCTTTTTCTGAGCAGCTGACCTGCCAATTCAACCTGAAGGCACATCGCTTTGCCTTGAAGAACCCTCCACTGGAACAAGGTACAGAAATATTAACAAAACTAGTAACACAACAATAATGGCTAACTACACAACTGTTGAACATATTTTGCATAAATGACAGCATTCCTTTTTATAAGATGTGCGTAAAAAGGTAAGAATCAACAATATTGGCCACCGTTCGCCGGTGTCGCACTCTGCAGGCACCCTCCCAGTGGAACCTCATCTCGGAGCTGTACAGCGGAGGGAGAGGTTCTGATTGGAGCTAGTGTTCAAAAGTGCCTTATTGTCACATGCAAGCACAGGCAGTAGAGAGAGTGAGTGAGTGAGTGAGTGAGTGAGTGAGTGAGTGAGTGAGTGAGTGAGTGAGTATGAGTATGAGTGTGAGTGTGAGTGTGAGTGTGTGTGTGTGTGTGTGTGTGTGTGTGTGTGTGTGTGTGTGTGTGCGTGTGTGTGTGTGTGTGTGCGCGCGCGCACGCAGGAGATGATGAGGTTTGATGACTTCATCATAATGAGTTCTGTCTCTCAAAGGGGAACATTACTGGACCGATTGGCATCACATTTTGCACACACACTCTCAGTAGGCCAAGGAAGACACTCCACTCAAATATGTCAAATCGGCCTCATGGTGGCGCTATAAAAGGCCACTTCATGTTTTGGCTTATAACTCTTGAAACACAGGTTGTACAATCAAAACATTCTACCCCTGGATTCCTTGGATCATGAGTGTGTGTGTGTGTGTGTGTGTGTGTGTGTGTGTGTGTGTGTGTGTGTGTGTGTGTGTGTGTGTGTGTGTGTGTGTGTGTGTGTGTGTGTGTGTGTGTGTCTGTGTGTGTGTGTGTGTGTGTGTGTGTGTGTGTGTGTGTGTGTGTTGTGTGTGTGTGTGTGTGTGTGTGTGTGTGTGTGTGTGTGTGTGTGTGTGCACACGTGCGGGTGTGTGTGAGAGTCTGCTTGCGAGCGGCTTTGTGTGTGTTTGTGAATGTTTGTATATAGTTTATTTAATATTTGTTATTTTGTGAGTATGTGGATGGCACACACCCATGTGTATTTTTATTTATCATATCCTATCCTATTTAAAAACCACAACATTTAAAATGACAGTATGATGTGGTGCTGACCCTGCTGGGTCTTCTGGATGATCTACAGTAATGTCTCTGCATCTTTGTGTATTTTATGTGTCTTCAGATGAACCTCGCAGCTCCATCTACCCCAGAGATGATGTTGAACTGGGAGTGGACAACTCTCTCGTCTGTCATGTGACTGGTTTCTATCCTGCTCCAGTTCACATCACATGGACCAGAAACAACCACAACGTGACCAGTAACATCACTGTCACCGTACCGTACCCCAACGAAGATGGAACCTTCTACCAGTTCTCCAGGCTGAAGTTCACACCTGAGCAGGGAGACATCTACAGTTGTACAGTGAACCACCTGTCACTGACTGAACCTGAGACCAGAGTGTGGGGTAAGAACACTGTCACCTCCCCCACCCCAACAGAGTAGTCAGTAACAGACAAACTAAATTGAGACATGAGAACAGCGTGTATTGCAACAGACAGAGAACGTTTTCGCTGAGTTTATACGCCCGTCCCTGCAGATAATGACCATAAACATGCTTCACACAGATGATGTTTCAACTTGCATCTTCCTGGTGGCTTTGTTTGCGTTTCACCTCGCTAAAAAGCACTTGAGAGAGGGGCACGGTATTCCCCAAATTCTGTACTTTTACTTCTACTCCACTACATCTCAGAGGCAAATATTATACTTTTACTCCACTACAATTATTTGAAAACTTTAACTAAAACTACAAGTTGCTTTGTAGATTTGGATTATTATTATAGAGCATACACTAACCACTTCAGCCCTATATACATTTCTGCCATTTAAAAATAGCAGATCTACAAGCTCACAATGAGCTTGTAGATTAGCTATTTTCAAAGGATTTGTTAACATTTGAAAACTTGAAATGGGACATTCTGCATAATGAGTGCTTTTACTTTTGGTACTTTAAGTACATTTTGATGCCCATACTCTTACTCAAGTATATTTTGAATTCCGGACATTTACTTGTGACAGAGTATTTCTGTATTGCGGTATTGATACTTTTACTTAAGTAAAAAGTTTGAGTACTTTTTCCACCACTGATTACTAGCAATAAGCAATAACTTGGATAACAATGACACAATTGCAAAATGTCGTCTATTTATTACCTACATAACTAACGCAGTTGGTGGCGCTGTCGCCTCACAGCTAGAAGGTCCTGGGTTCGATTCCCGCAGGGGACTTTGTGGGCGCTGGGGCCTGTTCTCTCCTCCGCGTCCTCAGTCCCCATACCCTAGGTGGGGTTGGCGAAAGGGCCTCTCTGTGTGGAGTCTGCTTGTTCTCCCCGTGTCTCCTAGGGTAGATACCCTCACAAAAACATGCAGTAATCCTGGTCACTATACTGCCTCCCCCTGGCCAGCCGAGGCGCCTGATGGAGGGGAAAGGAACTGGTTGGAATAACGTGTTCCTTCCACGCGCTACGTCCAACCAGGGAAACTCTCCCCTGTCAGGTGATAAGAAGGTCAGTTGGCTCTCATGCATTGAAGGAGGCATGAGCTCGGCCCTGGCCTCCCTAGGTTGGCAGAGGGAAGGTAGTACCAGATAGACCGGTGCTACCTTTACTCTGTAGTGATTCTAATTTGTGTATTAATGAATGTTGTGTTCATGATATTGCATTTTTGTAATGGCAAAATAAAAATAAGGCCATTACAGACATACCCATAGTATGGAGTATCAAAACCCTGTTTGGTGGTTTGTTTGTTTGTTTGATTGATTGATTGATTGATTGATTTATTGATTTATTGATTGATTGATTGAATACTTTATGAACAAGTTGCAAACTAAATTACGCGAACAATGCTACAAAAAGCCTTGTTTCCCATTGTGGTCATTGTCACATAAATCACAAGACCATTTGTGCCTAATTTGGTGGTGGGATCACCAGTAACCTTTGTAGCATTTGTCACACGCCCCTATGAGTAGAATGAAATCACTTTTGGCTGTGTGTTATTTTAGAGTCCCCTCCATGTGTGATTCAAATTTGGGGTAGATTGTTGATCATTGTGGCATTTCTTAGCAAAACGGGCCCCTCCAGCTAATTTTGGAAAGCGAATGGTGGCCAATCGGCCAATCGGAGTAGAATATGAAAAATCTGGATGATGTTGATCACAGAGATATGGTGTATCAAGTTGTGTGAATTTTGAAAACATTCTCCGGCCTTCGGCTGTCTGGCCTAGTGGAGACGACAAACAAACAAACTAACAGACATGGCTGGACAGGGATGAAAACATAATCTCCCGCCCCTGGCCGTCTCACCTGACTGGAAAAATAATGCCCCCTACGGCTTGTCTCAATGAAACAACTCCTGATTTTCTGAAAATCTGATTCAAATGTGTGCTCCATTTTTATGGAAACACAACTGTCCATAAATAAACAATGTCCTGATAAAAAAAGTCTTGATGATTAATAACATACTCTGCGTGTGTGTGTGTGTGTGTGTGTGTGTGTGTGTGTGTGTGTGTGTGTGTGTGTGTGTGTGTGTGTGTGTGTGTGTGTGTGTGTGTGTGTGTGTGTGTGTGTGTGTGTGTGTGTGTGTGTGTGTGTGTGTGTGTGTGTGTGTGTGTGTGTGTGTGTGTGTGTTCCTCTCCAGATGTGGATCAGATCCAGATCCAGTCCAGTGTGGGTCCTGCTGTGTTCTGTGGTATGGGGCTGACCCTGGGTCTGCTGGGGGTTGCTATGGGAACCTTCTTCCTCATCAAAGGAAATGAATGCAACTGAAACAACGTTATGAGATATGAATTTAACAAATACTTCAAACAGAGATGCTCTTATAGTAAATAATGATGCCTTCATCAAACCATTTAGCAGTGGTGGAAAAAGTACTAAATTTTTTTACTTAAGTAAAAATATCAATACTGCAATAAAGAAATACTCTGTTACTGTCACGATTTACAAAACTGGCAGACCCAAATGCAGACACGACACTTAAAGATAGTCCAAGGGTTTTTATTGAACAAAGAGGAAGGTGTTGTCGTCTGGAGTGAAGGTGGTAGGCAGGCTGAGGTGAAGGCAACAGGTGAGCAGGTAGGCAGGCAAGCAGGCTGGCAACTGAAGAAGAGGAAAACAGGAGTGAGTCAAAAACCAAAAACACTGGGAGCAAAAACAAGGACTCAGTAGAGCTAGAGTGCTAGAATGCTAGAATGCTAGGAAGCTAGAATGCACTCATAATACTCAGAAATAACTGGCTAGAAGCGTTACCGCACGGAGACTGAGAAAACGATCTGGCAGCGCATCGGCAGAAGACCAGGGCTTTTATAGAGTGGAGGTTGATGAGCAGATGGCAGGCAGGTGCGTGAGATGAGATGACCAGAGCCAGGTGCGTCAATCTGGGAAGCCAGGAAGCCTACGCCCACACATGCCCAAACACAGACAGACAGACAAACACATAGGGTGCGTTCGGATATTGCACACCGGAGCGCACTCGCCTATTAGTTTGTATTGGCCAGTGCGCTCAGTGCTGTATTTCCGAACGCACCCATAGACACACACAGGACACAGGCAGGGACCATGACAGTTACAAGTAAAAGTCTAGAATTCAAAATGTACTTAGTAAAAGTACAAAAGTATTGGCATCAAAATGTACTTAAAGTACCAAAACTAAAATTACTTATTATGCAGAACGCATTGTGAGCTTGTAGATTGGCTATTTTCAAATGGCCGAAATGTATACAGGGCTGAAGTGGTTAATGTATGTTTTGTAATAATAATGAAAACCTACAAAGTAACTAACAAACGTTTTCAAATACACGTAGTGGAGTAAAAGTACAATATTTGGATCCAAGATGTAGTGGAGTAGAAGTAAAAGTATTGGAAATTGGAAATACTCAAGTAAAGTACAAATACCAAAAAAAATTACTTAAGTACAGTACTTAAGTAAATGTACTTTCCACCACTGCCATTTAGTCTTGTGCGACAGGCTTCGAATGCTATCAATGCTTGTTATGTATTTAATTTACATCTTCAGTGTTTCGCATTGTCTGAACATGTTATCTTTTTTTTCCGGCTAAATCCCATTGGGGTCGCCACAGCGGATCATCAGGTTCCATCTGGTTCTGTTTTCTGCGTCTTCCTCTGTGACTCGTGTCACCTGCATGTCTGAACACATACAGATAGATCATTATAACTTTATCATAACTAATTCAGTTGGAATAATATTGTTGATTTGATTTTTCATTGATATTAAATAGGTTTTTATTGGGTGATTGGGTGAGAGTTATAAAGATAAACTATATCTGTTTATTATCAGTTATTTGTAGATACAATCATTTTGGAGTATAAAAAAAAACGTAATAAAATATTCTATGACTTCAATAAAACGTACTGCATCCCCATGTTGTGATTGTGAGATAACATAAGATAGTGTTCACCTGCGTGTAATTAGTTTTCCTGTTCATGTACAGTATATACTGTACCTGGTCCTTAAAGAGGTGGTGCCATGGTTTTGCACTTTTTCTGTTTTTCATGTGTCTATGAGGTTGATAGAACTTCATTAAGCCCCCTGGTGGTGTTTTTATGGTGTTTTATGTCTTCTCTGACTATTTTGAGTTTCTACCTGGAGGCTGAAACCTTGAGGGTCAAACGTGAAAATAGAAAAACAGCCCTTTAGTGACATAGTAAAAATATACCCTCCCCCCATTATCATAACACAACAGGTGTGGGCATGAGGAGGAGGAGGGACTAGGACAGGTGGGTGGTGCTAAGGTGGTGGAGGAGGTGCTAAGGTGAGAACCAGGTATACTTAATGAACTGGAGGCGTGTCCACATAAAAACATAATTTTTACAATTTCTGTATACTTTTTTGAAAAAAATCTTCCTCCTAGTATAACCATAAAACCTGATTATTATGTTTTAGGGGGGGGGGGGGGGGGTGGAAATCACTGAAAATCACGGCACCCCGTCTTTAAGTGTTTGGTTTGCTGAATTGTACGTTTTAGTTCCACTATCACACTGTTGGTGTGAATTCAGCATTAGGGGTTCAGGGCCCAATAGACCAATTATTTGTTTACCAACATTGAGACTGGATGCACAGGTGATTGTTTCATGCAATCAATTCTCAACCTGTTGTTTCGGGGTGCGCTGGTTTCAGCGCACCCCAACCCCCTCTTGTGTGTTGGCTAGTGCTGTGCGCCCTAGCGAGACCTGACAGAATGGGTTGCATTTGCAACCAGTATCACGCTTGAAACCAGTGTGACAGCCATATTGTGAAGACATTCACAGGTGCTACCAATGATACAAATTACAATGATACACATTCTGGTCAAACAGAGTCAGGGTGCTGATATTGTGCAGGTTGGCTCACTGGAAACACTCTGCTACACCAGTGGGTGTCAAAGTGTGGTCCAGGGACCCTCATGGTTCCTTAAGGGGTTTCCAAATGGCCCCTTACGGGTGTGTAACTCTGAGAGTGTACAAATGGAACCAAATGGACCCGTAATCCATTTGGTTCCTTTTGTACACTCTCAGAGTTATGGGGTCGTAGAAATCGTGGAAAATATGGCTAATGTGCATAGAGCCTGCCTTGTCCCCTATTTAACTGACAGCGCAGCGCCACTGCCCAACAATATCTTCCTGGTATATGGTCCTAAGTTTGACCCACGTGACGGACAGTATTATATGTGATATTTTTGGGCCATGTCATAGTCCCAGGTTTAATGTCTGCCTGGTAATAAGTGATGAGAGGGAAGAGTGTTTTTTTCATTGGTTGTTGTAGAGCAGAGACTGTTTGAGAAGTCTGTCAGTGTTCAGTTCCACATCAGAATCTCAACTAATCAACACTTCAACTAAACTCTGAAACATCTCAATTCATCAACATGACTTCAACTAAACTCTGGATCTGTGTTTCACTGTGTTTCATCTGTTTCCATGCAGCAGGTAAACTTTAATGACTTGCTTTATTAACAATTAAACTACAATTAACAGTCAGTAACAATTCAGACTTTCATGACATTACAATACAAATCTGAATATTCATGACGTTTTTACTTTTCTATTTCCAGATGGATATCCATACTATTGGGTTAATGAGTGTGTGTTTAACTCCACTGAGCTACAGGATATACAGTTCATTAGATCATTGTATTTCAATAAACAAGTATTTGCCAGGTTTGACAGCAGGGTGGGGGAGTGGGTTGGTTACACTGAGCGTGGTGTGAAGAATGCAGAGTACTGGAATAAACTACCTGGATTCCTGACTAGGTTGAGAGCACAACGAGAGGCAGTCTGCAAACACAACGTGGAGATAGAGTACTCCAATGTTCTGGATAGGAGAGGTGAGCTGATCTCAGAACAGTACACCTCATCACCTCATCATAAACAATAACATGAAACAATCATAAATTCCCTGATTAATGGTGTTAACACTGATATGCTAATGGAGCTACTGACAAATTCCACATTCCCATAACTTACTTAGACGATCTACAAGCTCACAACATTTTGAGATGCCAGCTTGTAGATCTGCAATTTCATGATTTGTGTGTGTGTGTGTGTGTGTGTGTGTGTGTCTGTGTGTGTGTGTGTGTGTGTGTGTGTGTGTGTGTGTGTGTGTGTGTGTGTGTGTGTGTGTGTGTGTGTGTGTGTGTGTGTGTGTGTGTGCGTGCGTGCGTGTGTTATTATTATGTTGATGATGATGATGATGATAATAGTAATAATAATAAAGCGTAGAATTGTGTAAGAGCTACAGCATTGAAATACAAATTGGTAAAATATTTCAATATTCTCTGGCAAATATTGACATAATAATAATAATAATAATAATAATAATAATAATAATAATAATAAGGGTAATAATAATAATAATAATAATAAAATACAATAATAATAATGTTCTTGTCATTCCAGTGGAGCCCTATGTGATGCTGAGCTCAGTGACGCCCCCTGGTGGCAGCAGACATACAGTCATGCTGAAGTGCAGCATCTATGGCTTCTATCCTAAACTGATCCTGGTCACATGGCTGAGAGACAGACAGCCAATCACCTCTGATGTGTCCTCCTCTGATGAGCTGGGAGATGGAGACTGGTACTACCAGTACCACGCCTTC
The DNA here is from genome assembly GCF_963280865.1 of Gymnoscopelus braueri. Taxonomy (NCBI): domain Eukaryota; kingdom Metazoa; phylum Chordata; class Actinopteri; order Myctophiformes; family Myctophidae; genus Gymnoscopelus; species Gymnoscopelus braueri. Next base: position 66,823 of record NW_027660720.1, on the reverse strand, counting down.
CTGGAGTACACACCCAGGTACACACCTAATAGACACCAATACATAGAAATACACACCTCTACTACCAGCACCACTCCTTCCTGGAGTACACACCCAGGTACACATCTAATTGACACCAATACATAGAAATACACATCTCTACTACCAGTAGGCTACCACTCCTTCCTGGAGTACACACCCAGCTACTCAAATGTTTAATTTAAGTAAAATTATAAATTCCACAATGCAGAAATACTCTGTTACAAGTAAAAGTCAGGAATTAAACATTTACTTGAGTAAAAGTACAAAAAATATTGGTATCAAAATGTACTCTAAAGTACCAAAAGTAGAAGTACTCATTATGCAGAATGTTCCATTTCACAACTTTTCAAATGTATAAAATGTATAAAAATCTTTCAAAAATAACTGAAATGTATATAGGGCTGAAGTGGTTAAGTTTTGTAATAATAATCAAAATCTACAAAGTAACTATTAACTAAAGTTTTCAAATAATTGTAGTGGAGTAAAAGTACAATATTTGCCTCTGAGATGTAGTGGAGTAGAAGTAAAAGTACTGAAAATTGGAAATACTCCAGTGAAGTAAGAAATACCTCAAAATCGTAGCCTACTTAAGTACAGTACTTGAGTAATTGTATTTAGTTGCTTTCCACCACTGGGTCACCAGTATAGATGAGTACAGACCAATACACAGCAATAAACACCAGTACAGACCAGTTAGACATGGGCTGTGGGTGAATATTCATACTGAATGAGGTGATTTGAATGTAAAAGTTGTTGAGTAAGCAGAAAGTTTCCACTATGTGGTATGGTTTGCTTACTTCCCGGTTTTGTTGAGTACATATTTTATGGCATTAACACTGATCCTTCCCATAAATGCATTACAACATACATGCCAAGGCATTGAAGGCAAGTTTATTTGCATTTACAACAAGGCAATTCAATGTGTTTACTTAACACATTAAGCAAAGGAAACACATTATAAAAGGATATTTGAATTCAGTAAAAAGTGAGAGAAGAAAATAAGTTAAATCTCCTTAACAGGAAACACCGTATAGTATACAGTCATTCATTAAAAGTCTACAAAGTTCATAAAGGTATTATTTTTATTTATAGTGATTCTTTAGAATAAATGTTGAATATCAAAAATAATCCTCAGAGTAGAACAGATGGTTGTCATGACAACCTTAAATTCATAACATTACACAGTAGAGATGATTATTTTTCATTTCACTCAAAACATATTAGATTATTATTTCAAAAACACATATTACTATATTCTAGGAGATTGTGAGCAAAAACGGTGCATTGTTCGATAAAGTAATATATGATTATGATTATGCAGACAATATCATTTGCAGACAATATCATTTAATAATGATTTTCTATAATTCATAATATTTAATATTGCACAAAATAACATGAAAACGCGATAGAAACATAGAAAGTAAACGTGTGTGTGTGTGTGTGTGTGTGTGTGTGTGTGTGTGTGTGTGTGTGTGTGTGTGTGTGTGTGTGTGTGTGTGTGTGTGTGTGTGTGTGTGTGTGTCTGTTGTAATCTGTGATTATTGCACTCTTTTTTAATGTACCTGTTCACTGGACTCTGTTTTACTTATTACAATAACATAACATAAACGTAACGTAACATATTATATAATATAATATTATAATAGTGTTTGGTTGTTTGTTGTATTGTCAGATGATTCCATGCCAGAGGCAGATAAGAACAGGATCGCCATCGGAGCATCTGGTCTGGTTCTGGGTCTGGTCTTGTTCCTGTCTGGATTCATCTACTACCAGTGGAAGAAACAAGGTCATTAACATGTTTAATTAACATGTTTAATTCATTATTTTACTACTAGTGGAAGAAACAAGGTCATTAACATGTTTTGTTAACATGTTTAATTCATTATTTTACTACTAGTGGAAGAAACAAGGTCATAAACACGTTATGTTTATTTTTAATTAATTCACCTACTAGCAGTGGAAGAAACAAGGTCTGATCTAGAGTTCTCTATTTCTGGCCGAGCTCGACCCGGCAGGCCGAAAATGTATGCTAATTGATTGGGAAAATATATTTTTTTAAATCATGAACATCAGAGCTGCCCATGCAGTTCTGTGCTGACAGTGATGCTGATGACTGGGTATTAATGGAGGCTACAGATACAGACAGGCAGCAGAGGAAGGTTGTTGTTGCCACTGGCCTGGCTGGAGTGGCTGCTGCTTGTAAATGGATCCTGATTTATGCTGAGTTGCACGCTGGTGTTGTGCACCGAATAGCCATTCGATCTACAAGCTCACTGAAGCTCACAATGCATTGCGATCTAACGCGTCCTGAACTTGTAGATCGGTTACTTAAATGAGCCATAAATGAGCCTGATGGCGGTGTTACACACCAAACAGCAGAATGCCACGCGGATGCCACGCGTTGTGGTTTGTTCTGCAGCTGTGTTTGGTGCGCGACCGTTGTAGGACGAAGTATAAATTACAGGTATCAGCAGCCAGCGAGACAGTCAGGGAGAGAGAGAGAGAGAGAGAGAGAGAGAGAGAGAGAGAGAGAGAGAGAGAGAGAGAGAGAGAGAGAAAAAGAGAGAGATTGCAGAGTAGGCTTCTGGTGTGACGACGAGGATTTAACTTTATTTAGTGTGCAACTTTGCATGTTTTGTATGAACAATTGAACATGTGAAATTGCCATTTCACCAACTATAAGTCTGTTCTCTAAAGCAGTCTAAAGCAGTTAAAGGATTCTTTACTGATCTACAAGTTCACATTTTCGGCCCCTGCCGGGTCGAGCTCAGGCAGAAATGGAGAACTCTACATTAGATTAGATGTTTTTATTATCCACAAGGGAAACAAATAGTTTTGCTCAGGTCAATGCATACATTCAAGACAAGACAAACAATACATAAATATACACCACAATTAAAACACCCAGCAAAGTACTTAAATTCTATAAAAGATAACATTCTAAATTCAAAAGAAAGCAAGTTAATATTAATACATATTAATGTGATATTACAGTAGGTTGAGTTTAGACTGATAATGTAACTGACTGGGTTCAACTAAATGTTCAGAAACACTCTGAACTAACTCTGGATCAGAGATGTAAAACCAGGGGCGGACTTACCGTTGGGCCAGGGTGGGCTGCAGCCCAGGGGCCTCCAACTGGGGGGGCCTCCGATTTTTTGGTGAAAAAAAATATATATATACATTTTTTTTTACGAACCCTAAAACCGAAATAAATAAACCAAAAAAAAAAAAAAAAAAAAACAATCCGCCCAAAACCGCATTTTTTTTGCGGGGGGGACACATGCACGCGCGCGCGTGCATGTGTCCCGCGAATGGGGGCCTCGAAAATTACTCTAGCCCATGGGCCTCAACTCCTATAAATCCGGCACTGTGTAAAACTGATTATAATTGAATGTATAACTAGACCTGTCTGTCTGTCTGTCTGTCTGTCTGTCTGTCTGTCACCTGTTTTAATCATCTCTCTTCTTCTATCAGGACGTATTCTGGTGCCGACTGGTGAGAGTCTCTGGTGAGAATCTTTAGACTCCTCCCACTCATCCACATTGACTTCCTCTTCCTGTTAGACACAAACACATGTTTATAAAACTTTTATTCATAACATTTAGAATTTATGAAACTAATGAAAATGTTCATTACCTGGAATTAAACCAGATTATCATTACATGGCCAAATAAATGTAAAAACAGTTTGCTTATAGTTCTGTTTCCTGTGATTAAGATAGAGTCAGATAAAGGTGTCAGCATGACAGTTGTAACAGTCAGACTACTGCTGTACATTTATCTGGTTCACATTGGTATGAATTAGAATTCATCCAATCAACTTGAACTTTAACTGGTTTAATTTTTCACACAGTTAATACAGTCTAATTCAGTATGTGGACCCTCAGGGGTCCTTGAGGGGACCCTCGCAGGTCTGTAACTCTGAGAGTGTACAAATGGAACCAAATGGACCCTTACAGGTCTGTAACTCTGAGAGTGTAGGCCTACAAATGGAACCAAATGGACCAGGTCTGTAACTCTGAGAGTGTACAAATGGAACCAAATGGACTCCTAAGGGTCCATTTGGTTCCTTTTGTTCACTCTCAGAGTTATGGGGGTTCTTGAAATTAAAAGGTGAATGTTTTCACTTAGACAGAATGTTGTAGGTAATACCATCTAAATGGAAGAGGTAGTAAGTTGGCCTTGTTTGTGAAAAAGATCTATCAAAAAGATCGGTAGCACTTTATAATAACTATACACTATAAAGCATTAGTTAAGCATTAGTAAATGCTTAATTCATCATGAACTCATCATTAGTAAAGCATTATTCATACATTACTAAGCATTAGTAAACACAGTTATAAATGTTTCAACTATACACTATTAAGTATTATTTAAGCATTAGTAAAATACTTAATTCATCTATAATTCATCATTTGTATAGCATTATTCATACATTACTAAGCATTAGTAAACAAAGTTATAAACCTTTCAACTATACACTATTTACAATTAGTTAAGCATTAGTAAGTACTTAATTCATCATGAATTCATCATTTATATAGCATTACTAATACATTAATACGCGTTTGTAAACACAGTTATAAGTGTTTTATTGCCCATTGATAACCTCATCTTTAATGTGCTTAATGACTGTATTCTCATATATTGTAAATGATAGATTCACCATTTATAAATAGGTATTATATCAATTTACAAGCCAGTTATTTTCATTTAGAAAGTCCAAGTAAACACCATATACAAACCACTTGGATGTATATTTATGCGGACATTTGTACATGGTTAGTGAGTGTGTTAGTAAATGTCTTATAAACACTTATTCATACTCAATGAAGGATTTATTAAGTTAGTTACTACTTGTTAGTTAAGTATTTTGCGTGAGCCCATCTAAAGTGAGGACTATTTATGCCTTATAAAGCATTTATAAATGAGATAGTGTGAGCCCATCTAAAGTGAGGACTATCTATGCCTTATAAAGCAATTATAAATGAGATAGTGTGAGCCCAGCTAAAGTGAGGACTATCTATGCCTTATAAAGCATTTATAAATGAGATAGAAGCAGTGATATAGAAAATGCCAATATTTATTGCAACAATTGAGACAGAATTGGCCCTTACAGTATAAAAATAAAATAAACATTCTTGTGCTGTATGAAAATAAACAAACAATATGCAATGCTATAAACATGTACACATGGCTGATAAATTAAATAAACATTGTACTGTATGAAAATAAACAAACAATATGCAATGCTATAAACATGTAGACATGGCTGGAAAATTAAATAAACATTGTACTTTATGAAAATAAACAATAAACAATCTGCTATGCTATAAACATGTAAACATGGCTGATAAATTAAAGGGATATTTCACTTTCAAAAAAACGTTTGGTCATTTTATCGTCTACTCAGGCCTTTGTCAGACCCCCAGACAGTTTTTAAGTTGCTCGATTCAGTATTTAGACATTTGATATTCATTTTATCAGACACGCCCCCTTCCTATACAAACCCATTGTAACCATGTTAGATTCATCAAAAACACCAGTCCTTGGTTCTGGTGACTCACCCTGCCCCCCTATTACGCGAGGGGGCCGTGTTTTTTCAATTACTTTTTTCATTTATTTTAAATAATTTTTTTTGAAAAATTTAAAAATAAAATACAACAAAAAAATTAAATAAAATAAATGAAAAAAATAATTAGAAAAACACGGCCCCCTCACGTATTAGGAGGGCAGGTTGAGTCACCAGAACATAATGCATATATAATGTATATGTATATGTGTATGTATGTGTGTATGTATATAATTATTTAGGGTAATAATAATAATAAATATAGCTGCAAGCAGCGATAAGCGGGGCCAGGGAATAGAGAGAGAGAGAGAGAGAGAGAGAGAGAGAGAGAGAGAGAGAGAGAGAGAGAGAGAGAGAGAGAGAGAGAGAGAGAGAGAGAGAGACTAATGAGGAGTGAGTGAGGGCAGGTGTGATTATGGATTGAGAGGGAATGACAGCAGGTGAGGTGGGTAGATCCAATCCATGGGAATAGGCCAGGTGGACTGTTGCTGTTGCTCACTTTCTAAAAGAACATAATTATGAGAAAGAGAGAGAGAGAGAGAGAGAGAGAGAGAGAGAGAGAGAGAGAGAGAGAGAGAGAGAGAGAGAGAGAGAGAGACGGAATAGATTGAAGAGAGTGAGAGATAAGCGGAATAGATTGAAGAGAAAGAGAAAGAGAGAGAAACGGAATAGATTTAAGAGAAAGAGAGAGAGAGAAACGGAATAGATTGAAGAGAAAGAGAGAGAGAGAGAATCGGAATAGATTGAAGAGAAAGAGAGAGAGAGAGAGAGAATCGGAATAGATTGAAGAGAGAGAGAGAGAGAGAGAGAGAGAGAGAGAAACGGAATAGATTGAAGAGAAAGAGAGAGAGAGAGAAACGGAATAGATTGAAGAGAAAGAGAGAGAGAGACTTGGAAACGGCATAGATTGAAGAGAGAGAGAGACATGGAAACGGAATAGATTGAAGAGAGAGAGAGCGAGAGAGACATGGAAACGGAATAGATTGAAGAGAGAGAGAGAGACATGGAAACATAATAGACTGAAGAGAGAGAGATGGAAGCAGAACGGATTGAATGGACATCTCAGCCTATTGCCATTAACAGGAATCGAACCCTCAACCTTCGGATTGACAAGCTGCAACACTACCTATAGTGCTATAGCTTTGTACAGATTGAGGTTGTCTGTTGAAGATAAAAGTGAACCAGTGAAAGCAGCCGACCGACAAGCTCAGAAACACGTTGCTATCTGAAAAGTTGTGAGATTGTAGATCGGAGAGAGAGAGACATGGAAACGGAATAGATTGAAGAGATAAGGATAATTCCTTTAACAGGTCCGTTCATGAAAGTCCTTGCGGTCTTGTTTCCAATGAGGGCCTGTGAGCAATTAGGGGTTAAGAGTCTTGCTCAGGGAAAAATTTCATTTTCTGGCCTGGCCTGGAATCGTACCTGGGGCAACTAGGGCCTCTGGCTCCCTAGGCTGGCTCACTAACCACTCAGCTATGGCCTCCCCTCAAGAGAGAGAGAGAGAGAGACACATGGAAACGGAATAGATTGAAGAGGGAGACATGGAAACGGAATAGATTGAAGAGAGAGAGAGAGAGAGACATGGAAACAGAATAGATTGAAGAGAGAGACATGGAAACATAATAGATTGAAGAGAGAGATGGAAGCAGAATGGATTGATTGGACATCTCAACCTATTGCCATTAACAGGAATCGAACCCTCAACCTTCGGATTGACAGGCTGCAACACTACCTATAGTGCTATAGCTTTGTCCAGGCTAAGGTTGTCTGTTGAAGATAAAAGTGAACCAGTGAAAGCAGCCGATCTACAAGCTCAGAAACACGTTGCTATCTGAAAGGTTTTGAGATTGAAGATCAGCTATTTTCAGAATGAAGTATGTCATACATTGCAAAAACATACCTTCTCAGATAAGCATTTCATGTTATCTTTATCAATTGCATATGTATTCATTAATACAGTCTTGTTGTTTGCAATGCACTTTAAATGAAGTCTCCACCAAGTGAGGCTTGAACCGGCAACCTTGATGTTGTGAAACATTCACTTAAGCGGGAAGCCATTGGACCAACAGACCTGATCCAGTGAAAACGGAGGTCAAACAGATGATACCATTTCACGCAAATAACTGAAAAATCCTGGGTTTAAGTGTTTTTCAAACTGCTCAAAATTGCGGACAATCTAAGGGCGGAGAGAGAGACATGGAAAAGGAATAGATTGAAGAGAGAGAGACATGGAAACATAATAGATTGAAGAGAGAGAAAGATGGAAGCAGAATGGATTGATTGGACGTCTCAACCTATTGCCATTAACAGGAATCGATCCCTCAACCTTCGGATTGACAGGCTGCAACACTACCTATAGTGCTATAGCTTTGTCTAGGCTGAGGTTGTCTGTTGAAGATAAAATTGAACCAGTGAAAGCAGCCGATCTACAAGCTCAGAAACACGTTGCTATCTGAAAAGTTTTGAGATTGTAGATCGGCTATTTTCAGAATGAAGTATGTCATACATTGAAAAGACATACTCTCAAATAAGCATTTCAGGTTATCTTTAACAATTGCACTTGCATTAATTGACACAAGTAAGACGCGTGAACGCTGGAAGCGAACGCAGATTGACTGAGGCTGCTATATTTCAACCACACTGTAGTAGTGCACTCTGCCGCACTCTGCCGGCTGTATACAGGCAGTGCAGCTGCTGGCATTTCAGCACGGAGTTTCGAGTCACATGGGGGCGCGAGCCAATGAGAGCGTGAACACACACAGAAAGACCATAAATAAGGGACAGACACACACACACACAACCCAAGCACGGTGATATAGTAAGCTCCACTTGGTCGGACGCCTCCTTCCGCTTTCGCAACAATCATGTTGTGTGCAATGCAACTTAAATGAAGTCTGCATCAAGTGAGGCTTGAACTGGCAACCTTGAGGTTTTAAGGCACACACTTAAGCGAGAAGCCATTGGAACAACGGACCTGACCTGGTGAATGAGAGAGAGAGAGAGAGAGAGAGAGAGAGAGAGAGAGAGAGAGAGAGAGAGAGAGAGAGAGAGAGAGAGAGAGAGAGAGAGAGAGAGAGAGAGAGAGAGAGAGAGAGAGATATGGAATAGTTTGAAGAGAGAGAGAGAGAGACACAGAAACAGAATAGGCAGAGAAAGAGACATGGAAACGGAATAGATTGAAGAGAGAGAGACATGGAAACAATAGATTGAAGAGAGAGAAGGATGGAAGCAGAATGGATTGATTGGACGTGTCAACCTATTGCCATTAACAGGAATCGAACACTCAACCTTCGGATTGACGGGCTGCAACATTACCTATAGTGCTATAGCTTTGTCCAGGCTGAGGTTGTCTGTTGAAGATAAAACTGAACCAGTGAAAGCAGCCGATATACAAGCTAAGAAACACGTTGCTATCTGAAAAGTTTTGAGATTGTAGATCGGCTATTTTCAGAATGAAGTATGTCATACATTGCAAAAACATACCCTCTCAAATAAGTATTTCAGGTTATGTTTAACAATTGCACATGTATTAATTGACACAATCATGTTGTGTGCAATGCAACTTTAATGAAGTCCGCATCAAGTGAGGCTTGAACTGGTAACCTTCAGGTTGTGAGGCACACGTTTAAGGGAGAAGCCATTGGACCAACAGACAAGAACCTGTGAAAAAGGTGATCACACAGATGATACAGTTTCACGCAAATAGCTGAAAAATCCTGGGTTTAAGTGTTTTTCAAACTGCTCAAAATTGCGGACAATCTAAGGGTGGAGCTTACTGGTCAACGTGATACATGTGTTCCTCATGAGTCAAGGCACATGTGTAAGCAGGTTTAATGGCTGTCGGCCAAACGAGGCATGACTTTTGCCTGTTTAAAGTTTGCACTTTCAAAAAATCGCTATAGCGCCCCCCCTTTGACCAATTGGAGTAAGATTGGTTTCAGTAATATTTGGAATGACCCTCAACATTAACGCAAAGTTTCAAAGAAATGTGAGTCTGCATGTATGTGTTAGGGGCAGATGAATAATTGTCATAAAACTGCAATATTCATTGGCTCATTAAAGCTTCATTTTTTCACTTATGGAAAAATCCTGCTGCTTGTTTGTCGGCATAGGTCCAAAGTTCATGTGTAAAACGTTTCGTGCAGATTACTCAAAAATCCCAGGAGGAGATAGGTTTTAACTGTTTTTCATATAATTCAAAATGGTGGGAGATCTAAAGGTCAGAGGTCAAAAGTCAGAGGGTGAAAGTTGTTCAGCATGAAGAGACGCATATGTGTATCCAAGTTTCATGGCTGTAGGTCAAACAGGGCATGAGTTGTACCTGTTCAAAGTTGGCATTTTCAATTGAGTGCTATAGCGCCACCTTTTGACGAAAGATTGTGAGAATTATTTCTTGATAGTTTTTCATGACCATCTACCATATGGCCGAGTTTCGTAAAAAGCGACAGCACGGTTCAGCCAGAACTGCGAAAAGTGGCAGAAGAAACAGAATACAGGCAATATTAAAACAGGTCCAGAGCTGAGCTCTGGCCCCGTAATAATAATAATAATTTTACCAAAGTTTCAGTGAATGGCTGTGATCCGGTTAAGAATGCTTTCCATAAGCCAGTTGCTGGTTGAACTGAACTGATGAGAGAAACATGCTTCTGTCTGTCATGCTTCAGTCCCGCCCCCACTTACTCTGTGTGTGTGTTTGTGTGTGTGTGTGTGTGCGCGTGCGCACGAGCGATGGTCATCATCATCATCACCTTTATTTTTTTAACTAATTTACAATAGACAATAGAACACAATTAAACCCAATACAGATTAGTAGACAATGAATGTGAATCAGAAGTAAAATTACCCCTATGTGTCTGATTCTGGGACTTCCTGATAATAAGATTATTAGCAAGTTCCATAGACGTTTGTTTAATCTTTTAACTCATGCTGCAAGGAGAAATATCTGTGTCTGTACATGGACAAACATGTCCGTGACAAGTCTTGTCACGGACACTTTTTTTTAAGGAGAAAGTGTTTCAAAGTGTCCAATAATACCAATAACAACCATAACTAGAAAAAGTGCTCCTCGGAGCACAGGTCTCCGCCAGGTCAGGTACGTTATTGTGGCCTCCTGAGGTGGCGCTATAATAGGCCAATGTGAAAAGGATGCCATTTTTTCTTAGGCCTTTCACGGCAATCGGACACTGCATTCATGATTTGAGGAATTTTGTTCCAAAAATGTGTTTTGCTAAATTACACCTGCTGGTGGTGCTATAACAGGCCAATTTGAAATGGGTGGCATTTCTTCCTCGGTCTAGTGGGAATGTGCGTGTGAAATTTCACGGAAATTGCAAGCTGCGTTCATGATTTGAGGCATTTTGTTCAAAACAGACCAATCCTGCAAACTTTGGAAGCCAACCTTAGCCAATAAGGATGGAATATGGGAAATCGGACAGATCCGGGTTGATCACATGATTATAGAGATACTGTGTACCAATTTGCATGACGTTTGGATAAAATCTGTAGGAGTAATGTAAAAAATTTGGTTTTACACAAATCGGCCTCCTGGTGGCGCTATAACAGGCCCATGTGAAAAATTTGGGGCGGAGGTTCTGAATTGGCATCCAGTGAGTGTGTGTGCACAGTTTCGCAGCGAGCGGGCCAAAGGTGCCGGAGATAAGCTGCTAACACACGGACAGGACACACACACGGACGGACGGACGGACGGACGGACAGGGGGTAAAACTTACTCTCTCGCCATGCCTTTCGGCCTGGCGGAGACAATAACCCTCCACAATCATAATCCTGGAAACCCTTGATCCACAGCCTCGCCATCAGACCTCCTCCTCACCTCTGATCAAAGTTAGGCACCTTTGCATCAAACTATTGTGACACCGCATTCCTTTCAATCCTGTCATGCCCTTCATTAATCACTCATCATTCCAGTCCATCAACATAGACTACCTGTTCACCTTAATGGAAACCACAACTATTAAAGTTGACAAACAAAAAACTAGTCTAGCTGGTAGAACTTAATTTCTTCCTGTCGTCAATAGCCTTTTGCTCCTGCAATGTAAGATGGATGCACTGTCTGTACTGATAAGACCCAATTATTGAAATCCCAAACATGGAATATAGTTGGACCATGCCACATTTAATGCCTGTCTCAGGACTGCCACCTGCCGGTATACAGTGGGTTTCAGTCAGACAACTCTTGGATTGAATAAATATATTTATTGAGCATAAATATATAGAGCATAAATATTTAAGCGTATTTGGCATCACAGCTCTGTCTCATGTCATTCATTCCCTGTAAGCATGAATTAGAATAAACTAGACCATACCCGTCGGGGGATATGAGCACCGAAAGTGTATGCAGTTTGGGTTATGCACTGTGCACAGATAGTATATCAGGGATGGAAAGTGAGTGTTGGTACCTGCAACAGTTCGAACAGACAGGCGCGCACGTCCCGTCGTCGCGTCCCCACACAGACACACACGGCCGGACGGATCCGCACTCGCACGCGTCCCGTCGCGGCGTGAGCACGTCCTCTGTGTGTGCTTGTGGCAGACCCGCACGCGCACACGGCCCGTCGCCACTTATGCACGTTCTCTGTGTGTGCGGCAGACGGCAACAGTGTAACACAGTGGGTCGATTCGACGTATGCCCAGTATTCTCATCCCATAGGTCAGAAGGCCATCCCACAGCTGGGGAGCCATAACCATGGCGACATTCTTTTACATTAAAACGCTAATATACAGCTGACGTTAGGGGAAAGCGAAAAACGGGCTACTGTGTTCCGTGCACATGGTAATGGTCAATGGCTGTGTGCAAATGCAGATTATAGACGCACAGAGCTTTGTAGAATTATAGGAGGATGATTTGCCAACTCGATTTTACAGGGAATGGAATGAAATAGACCCCCATAAGGGAATAATAGAAACAGAGCCCACAGGTGGATGCTGGGGTAGTGGTGGGAGCACCAAAAAAAACTTCACAAAACACCCCATCTGCACTGCCAGCGATGAGACGCGATGCGACGCGATGCAATCTCATTAAAATACATGTTTTTCAATGAGACCGTCCTGACCTACCGCGAGCGACAACGAACCGTGCAGCGACGTCGTCCACCCCTTCTATTTTCGCTCGCAGGGTCTCTATTTGAGCGAGGTTTCGCGGCTGTGCCCCGCCCCAAACACTTTTTATTGTTTTTTATTTATTGATTAAATACTTTATTAACAGATTTGTAAACAGTACAGAGGTAGGATTTTACTATGGTTGTTAAAAGGATAACACAAAAAACCCTAAAGGAACTTGTTTCCATTGTGGACCTGGTTGAGATCTGCACACTGCTTTGTCATAGAGTGAAAATAGTGCTTTGTGCCTGTTCGATATACATCTATAGTTTAGGCTATTATTTTTTATTGTCAGACGGTTTATAAAGAGTGGAGGAACTTGGATTTTCAAATACCTATAGTGGACGGAAAACACATCAGCTACTGCACATCACTTTGTTCTTCATATTTGAGGATTGTTCTAAACACAGTAGGCTAGGCCTATAGTGAGACCCTCATTACTTCATATTTTATTTATAGCCTATATAAAGTTCAAACGACCACCATCAAACAGTAGGCTACAGTGAGTGAAAAAAGCTCCGCTATTCAGTGGTGGAAGAAGTAGTCAGATATCATATTTTACTTAAGTAAAAGTAGCAAACAATGTGAAGAAATAGGCTACTCTGTTACAACAAGTAAAAGGCCAATGTTCAGTAAAAGTAGGCTACAAAAGTATTGGCATCAAAATATACTTAAAGTACCTAAAGTAAAAGTATTAAAATGTTTGAAAATAGGTAGCAGATCTACAAGCTCACAATGCATGGTGATGCATTGTGAGCTTGTAGATCGGCTATTTTCAAATATCCTATGTATAAAATTGGGCTAAAGTGGTTAATGTATGTTTTATAATTTAATAATGTATATCTGCAAAGTAACTAACTAAAGTTTTCAAATAATTGTGTAGTGGAGTAAAAGTAGGAATATTTGCCTGAATTGCCTCTGAGATGTAGTGGAGAAGTAAAAGTATTGAAATTTGGAAATACTCCAGTAAAGTAAAAAATAACTCAAAATTGTATTTAAGTAGGCCTACAGTAGGGGAGAACGGGGTAAGATGAACCACTTTTTACTTATGTTGACCTCTAGGCAAGGACAAATGAGATGGAAGTAAAATCTAAACATCTACTGAAACTTCAAGATGTCTTCTATCAATTAAAATAATGAGTGTGCATCTATGACAAATGGTTCTAAAAATATGGGTTCTAAAAAAAAAGTGGTCATGTAGTTCAACTTGCCCCAGGTAAGGGGTAAGTTGATCCTAGTCAAGGGGTAAATTTACCCATATGATATTTAGCATTTTCAAGTTTAAACTTGAACAAATAATGTGACACGTATCAACAATAATTTAATAACACATTTCCCTTTTGCAAATAGTCTTATTTATTTTCTTAATGGTATTTAAACAATATAAAACCAATTAAATAATGTTTGTTATTCAGAACCTTTTAATATTTGGCCGAACGCCATTAATAAATAAATAAATGGCCGAACGCCATTTTTTCACCCTCGTTTACTTTCTGTTTACATTGAGTGTAATTCCGGGTTTCACCAGATGGGCGCGTCGCTACCACCCATTGGGAACTTCCGACAGAATCAGCCACAGACGGCATTAAAACACTTCTTTGTTGAAAGATATGGATTATTACATTAAACTACTACCCCGTAGCGAGAGTTAACATTTGGGATGTGGGGGTGAGCACCGTTTTTTTTTTTCATTTTGTACATGTTTGGAGTGTCTACGGGGGCATAGTGCTGAAAGTCCCTGTGTCCATGGGGGGTGAACCCTACAACTCTCGTAGATTGAAAACGTCAGAATCATAAATACGTCTACGAGAGTTGTATTCTAAAGCTACATGTTTCCTAATGAAAATGTAAAATTCCTGATGAACTTCTAACTGATCGAAACGTTGACAGCAATACATAAATAGCGGAGCTTTTTCTACCAGTGTGCACTTCTTTTTTCTATTTGATGAACTGTTGTTTATCCTGCACCTGCGGGTGCGGGACTTGAGTGGATCATATACGCACTATGTATCTTTTCATACAGTGAGTGAGACCCTCACTTCATTTAGGCCACGTTTATTTCAGTCAAACAGGCAAACATATGCCATAGAGGTTGTTTAAGAAGAATTTAAGTGGTGTGTTTGTGCATGATGTAGGCCTACTTGCGTAGACTATCATGTGCAGCATATGGAGAAAATAATATCTGAAGGAGAGTGTGTGTGTGTGTGTGTGTGTGTGTGTGTGTGTGTGTGTGTGTGTGTGTGTGTGTGTGTGTGTGTGTGTGTGTCCTTTCCACAAGTCCGCTCCTATTATTTATTCATTTAATAGCAGTGGTGGAAAGTAACATGTACTCAAGACTACAATTATGAGGTATTTGTGCTTTACTTGAGTTTTTACAATTTCCAATACTTTTACTCCACTACATCTTAGAGGCAAATATTGTAGCCTACTTTTGCTCCACTATACAATTATTTGAAAACTTTAGTTACTAGTTACTTTGTAGATTTGATTAAAACCTACATTAACCACTTCAGCCCTATATACATTTCAGCCATTTGAAAATAGCAGATCTACAAGTGATGCAAGGCATTGTGAGCTTGTAGATCTGCTATTGTTTATAGATTTAGTATAAGATTTGTATACATTTGTAAACTTGAAATGGGACATTCTGCACCATGAGTAGCTACTTTCTACTTTTGGTAGCCTACTTTAACCTACATTTTGATACCAATACTTTTGTACTTTTACTCAAGTAAATTTTTTATTCCGGACTTTTGCTTGTAACAGAGTATTTCTACATCGAAGTATTGATACTTTTACTTAAGTCCAAAAATATAGTACTTTCCCCACCATTAATATGTTTGGTTAATGCTACGTCGCAACGCGATAGCCGACGCTCCATATCGCCCCAGATGAGGACAGTTTTTTGCGCGACGTCGCCGTCAGAATGCTCGCTCGCTGGCAGTGCGGATGGGGTGTAATAGAGCAGAGCACAAAGCAGCAGCAGAGCAGAGAGGTGAGCAGGGCAGAGCAGAGATGGAGAGAGCATGTGACTGATCAGCTGATCAAGAATTGGCGCTCTTTTGTTGTCTGCCTGAATTAGCTCTGCCTCTGCACGCTTCGCATCATAACTTCACAGGTTTTCTAAAGTATAGCTAACCACTTTAACCCTGACATCCAAATTTTGGGCATGTCATTATAGGTTAATAATAAAAGAAAATTGCTGATCTACAAGCTCACAATATGCTGTGATGTGTTGAGAGCTTGTAGATCGGCTTTCCCCGGAAAATAAATTATATTTTATTTTATTTGATAAGTGGCTCGTTTTAAAATGTGTAGTGCAGTGGAATAGAGTAGACACTATGGCACATCAGGAGTCTATTATACAGTACATTTAGGACTAGGCCTATGTGAGTCTGGTAATATTACCAATAGTACCCATAAAAATAATTTAACTTCGGTTCCTAGACACGCTAAAAGCCGTTCAAACAAAGGCTTCATGATGACAAGTTGACTATCTGTCAGGACCTGTCTAACTTCACGCTGCACTACACTGCACTGCACTGCACTGCACTGCACTGCACTCACACACACACACACACACGCACACGCACACGCACACGCACACGCACACGCACACACACACACACACACACCACAGCGTGTTTAGATGCGAGCAACTCGGAGCGAGCAACAGGCATGCTGTGAAATATGGGCCGTGGCAAACGCTCTAAAGTGTGGCTTCACCATAAAAGAGACCCTGATTAAATGGGAAAGTGCAATACATGTGGAAAGTTAATTAGTGCTAACACAGGTTTCACGTCTAATATGACGAAACATTAAAGACAGCATGGCATTCATCTGAAAGAGTGTACGGTGTTTGATGTGTTGCGATCTCTGACCGGTAACCGGAAGGCTCACCCCAAAACAAACCCGCCCCCATTTTTTTCCTGCCGACCGCACGCTGTGGCGGTTCTTGTATTCTTGTATTTGTTTTACTGTGGATAAGGTTAGAAACACGTTTAGGCATAGATCTACAAGCTCACAATGCTCACGAATCACATTTGAGGGAGGCATTGTGAGCTTGTAGATCTGCTATTTTCAAAAGATTTTTATATATTTGAAAACTTGAATTGGGACATTTTGTATAATGAGTACTTTAACTTTTGGTACTCTAAGTACATTTTGATGCAAATACTTTTATACTTTTACTTAAGTACATTTTGAATTCCGGACTTTCAATTCTACATTGCAGTATTGATACTTAAGTAAAACATTTTAGTACTTTTTCCACCACTGAAGGATGGGTAGAGAGTGTTGTTAATGTTGTTTTATGGTCATTTAATTAATTGATTAAGTTTAAAAAATCGCGTGCGCATATGTGGCCCGCTACGGGGGGGGGGGCACCCCTGCGTTTAGGGTTAGGCATAGTTTTACTGAGGTCAAGTTTAGAAATAGGGTTAGGTTTTGGCACCATTTTACTGAAGTTAAGATTAGAAATAAGGTTAGGTTTAGGTTTAGGCATAGTTTAAAGAGGTTACGTTTAGGAATACCAGGTAGTCATCAGTGCCCACACCCTAGGTGGGGTTGGCGAAAGGGCCTTTCTGTGTGGAGTTTGCATGTTCTCCCCGTGTCTCCTAGGGTAGGTACCCTCACAAAAAACATGCAGTAATCCTGGTCACTATACTGCCTCCCCCTGGCCAGCCGGGGCGCCTGATGGAGGGGAAGGGAACTGGTTGGAATAACGCGCTACGTCCAACCAGGGAAACTCTCCCCTGTCAGGTGATAAGAAGGTCAGACGGCTCTCATGCATTGAAGGAGGCATGAGCTCGGCCCTGGCCTCCCTAGGTTGGCAGAGGGAAGGTAGTGCCCAGGACTACACGCTTTGGCATTGGCACTAGGGTGAAAAAATAGGGGTTACAAAATCGTGGGATAGTAATTTTAGAAGAAAAAAAAAAGGAATACCAGGTAGAGACCGTTCGGAGGTCGCTGGATTTGCGCCTGGGGCGACAGTGTTTTGGGGCGAGCGTTTTGGTATTTTCGATCAATGTCTCAGACACACACTGCAGTGGGGCTCGGACGGTAACAAAACGGCGTAGTGTCACCGAGTGGTCACGATGTTTGTTTTCAAAGGACTATGTTTATTTGGATGTATGCAGCTGTTATGTACTGAATCCACTTTGAATTAATTATTTTAAGCGAATACTTGCTGTTTTTCAGTGAATTCACTGCAAAACAGTAGATACAGTAGATATTTGGCGCCAATGCTACTCAGACAGGCTTTTATATTTGTTATTGTCATTGTCAGTAGTAAGAAGTACAACACTACTGCCCTGGGAAGGCTTAAAAGAATAAAGTTACTTTTGTTAAATAAACATTTGACCTCTTTTTTTTTTTTTTTACCATTTTGGAACCAAAATAGGGAACCGTTAGGAACCGGAAACGATAAGAAGAACTGGAACCGGAATCGGACTCATATAAATCCTAACGATACCCATCCCTAATCACAAGCTTGCATGGTGATGACCCCTGATTAGAAACCACCAACAAAGAAAGATTGGCTCAAAATAATCATGCAGTGCATGTCGTTGGAATTTGTAACCTGCCTGCTACGCTCCACAACTGATGCCTGCCCTTCTGTAAAATATGGGACCCATATTTGCAATCTATTGGCCCTCAATTAGCTGACACTTAAACAATAGAGTTCCTTAACAGAAGCGATACCACTAACCTTGATGGATAATATCATTAATCCTTGTTTATTCTTATTTATTTATATATTTTATTTTATTGTTGTTGTTGTAGATATTAACACAGACTGTCAAGCACCAAACAATTTGGGTATATAATGCTGTATTTTATGGACTGACGTAGGTATGTGGTCTATATTTGTATCTGTGTCCTTTGTTTTGCAACGTGTCTGAGCTGAGCTGTTTGTTTTGTTTTGTCTTTGTCATAAAATGTATAAATCTATAACAAATATTATTGAAATAAAAGAAGAAATAAAGATGTAAAATTACAACAGATTAAAAAGTGCTTAAAACAGCTAAACCAAAAAACTAAATAAATTGATTAAAACTGCCACAATCTCGAGTAAAAGTGTTAAAAACCATTGCCCTGAACCGACCAAATGATGGAACTGATTTTTAAAGACTTTTGAAGCTCATTCCATGAGCTGGACCACTGCCAGAGAATGCTGCCTTGCCCAACTCTGCCTGAGCATGAGGAACCTTGAGTGTTATAAAGGCACGGGAGCTGGTAAGTCTCTGGGGGTCTGGTCATTTTATTGTTCTGTGTCAGCAAATGTAAGCAGGGAGCATACAGTATACAGATTAGACAATTAATTAGATTAGAGTCCAGGGGTGCCCAAAAGAGTTACAATTAAAGTATTTAAAAATATTTATAAACAAAAGTCACAAAACTCCTCCTCTTTTTGGCATCTGCCACTTGGATTAAGGTGACTTGATTGACAACAAAGGCCTGTCAGCTCCCTTCATGGCTTCTATAGAAGTATAGTAGGCAATGCAATGCTTTGTTTTTGAGGTGACCAGAAGGGGGTGCTGTAGCTGTAGTTGTCACTCCTTGTCTTTAACGTTTGTCAGCTTTAGTATGATGTCTGCTGGCAGCCCCAGTTTGACCAGTTCTTCTTTAAGCTGGAAGTGAAAAAAACAATGTTTTTGAAATGTGATAACGGCTATGTTCTCTTTTGTTTTAACTGGTTTAGATGGCATAGTTTGAAGGAAGTCAAGCTGGAGAAATAGTTTGACTGATAAATAGTTTGACTGATAAATATCATGTCTCTGTGTGTTATAATACTCAGGTTACCTTTCAGTCCGATAATCATTATAGTACCATTACTGTTCTGTCAAATAGCTTGCAAGACGTGCTGAGAAAATATGAAATATTGTACATTTTAAGTTTAAAGACCACATGAAATTAAATATTTTTCACACTCCTAGAGCATATCCGTGGTCACAAAGGAGATATATATATAATACAACAATGTTTGTGTATTTTTACGCCAAAAGTCCCCAAAAATCCAATCTCAGTCACTTCCTGTCAAACAAGGTAATGAGTGATTACAAAAGTAAGACCCTATGAATAATCATGAATCATGATTTCATTCACCTGTGTGATTATTTATTATATAAATTATCCTACTTAGTTTGATTACAGTACCTGCGGCAACACAATATTCTCGATGTCTTCCTCGGTTAAAGATGTCTCTGAAGAGAGCCCCATCCTCAGACCAATGACGTGACCTACAGGTAAAGTATCCCAGAATAAAAATTCAGACGGGTATGATATTGTTGATGATGTGGGTACAACCTTTGGTTAGCCAGGGGTGGAGCGTCAGGGGGGGCTGGCCGATCCCCGCCCCTGTACTCCATGTACCCGTGGCCGCCACATTAGATCACACAGACCTTTATAACCCTCACCACTAAATGTAGCCTTTAGTACTAACAACATCACTTGCTCTATTGACACTTTTTAACTTACATCATGACAGCTTTGAGAAAAGGAAAGGAAAACTAAAGATAATTTTATAAAACTTACGAGCTGGGAGTTCTGTTGTGGGCGGTGGGGTTGGTGGGATGGGTGGAGATGTCGCATTTGTTTTTGGTGTTGTATTAGGTGTAGTAGTTGGCGTTGTAGTAGGTGTAGTAGTTGGTGTTGTAGTAGGTGTAGCAGTTGGTGTTGTAGTAGGTGTAGTAGTTGGTGTTGTAGTAGGTGTAGTAGTTGGTGTTGTAGCTGGTGTTGTAGTAGGTGTAATAGTTGGTGTTGTAGTAGGTGTAGTAGTTGGTGTTGTAGTAGGTATAGTAGTTGGTGTTGTAGTAGGTGTTGTAGTTGGTGTTGTAGTTGGTGTAGTAGTAGGTGTAGTAGTTGGTGTTGTAGTAGGTATAGTAGTTGGTGTTGTAGTAGGTGTTGTAGTAGGTGTAGTAGTAGGTGTAGTAGTTGGTGTAGTAGTAGGTGTTGTAGTAGGTGTTGTAGTAGGTGTTGTAGTTGGTGTTGTAGTAGGTGTTGTAGTAGGTGTAGTAGTTGGTGTTGTGGTTGGTGTTGTAGTATGTGTTGTAGTTGGTGTAGTAGTAGGTGTAGTAGTTGGTGTTGTAGTAGGTATAGTAGTTGGTGTAGTAGTAGGTGTAGTAGTTGGTGTTGTAGTAGGTATAGTAGTTGGTGTTGTAGTATGTGTTGTAGTTGGTGTTGTAGTTGGTGTAGTAGTAGGTGTAGTAGTTGGTGTTGTAGTTGGTGTTGTAGTAGGTGATGTAGTTGGTGTTGTAGTTGGTGTTGTAGTAGGTATAGTAGTTGGTGTTGTAGTAGGTGTTGTAGTTGGTGTTGTAGTTGGTGTAGTAGTAGGTGTAGTAGTTGGTGTTGTAGTAGGTGTTGTAGTTGGTGTTGTAGTTGGTGTAGTAGTTGGTGTAGTAGTTGGTGTTGTAGCAAGTATAGTAGTTGGTGTTGTAGTAGGTGCTGTAGTAGGTGTAGTAGTTGGTGTTGTAGTAAGTGTAGTAGTTGGTGTTGTAGTAGGTGTAGTAGTTGGTGTTGTAGTAGTAGGTATAGTAGTTGGTGTTGTAGTTGGTGTAGTAGTTGGTGTTGTAGTTTCTGTTGTAGTAGTTGGTGTTGTAGTTGGTGTAGTAGCTGGTGTTGTAGTTGGTGTTGTAGCAGTTGGTGTTGTAGTTGGTATAGTAGTTGGTATTGTAGTAGGTGTTGTAGTAGTTGGTGTAGTAGTAGGTGTTGTAGTAGTTGGTGTAGTAGTAGGTGTTTTAGTTGGTGTTGTAGTAGGTGTAGTTGCAGCAGCAGTAGTTGGAACGTTTGTAGTTGCAGCAGCAGTAGTTGGACCGGCTGTAGTTGCAGCGGCAGTAGTTGGAACGTTTGTAGTTGCAGCAGCAGTAGTTGGACCGGCTGTAGTTGCAGCGGCAGTAGTTGGAACGTTTGTAGTTGCACCAGCAGTAGTTGGAACATTTGTTGTTGCACCAGCAGTAGTTGGAACATTTGTAGTTGCAGCAGCAGTAGTTGGAACATATGTAGTTGCAGCAGCAGTAGTTGGAACGTTTGTAGTTGCAGCAGCAGTAGTTGGACCGGCTGTAATTGCAGTGGCAGTTGTTGGAATGTTTGTAGTTGCACCAGCAGTAGTTGGAACATTTGTTGTTGCACCAGCAGTAGTTGGAACATTTGTAGTTGCAGCAGCAGTAGTTGGAACGTTTGTAGTTGCAGCAGCAGTAGTTGGAACATTTGTAGTTGCAGCAGCAGTAGTTGGACCGGCAGTAGTTACAGCAGCAATAGTTGGACCGGCTGTAGTTGGTGCAGCAGCAGTAGTAGGACCGGCTGTAGTTGCAGCAGCAGTAGTTGGACCGGCTGTAGTTGTTGCAGCAGCAGTAGTTGGACCGGCTGTAGTTGCAGCAGCAGTAGTTGCAGTAGTAGTTGGTGTAGTAGGCGGGGTTGTCGTAGTGTTCTGTTGGGTGGTTGTGCTTGGTTGTGTTGTGGTCGGGGTAGTGGTTGTAGTTAGTGTTGTTGTAGTGGTCTGTTGTATTGTAGTTTGGACCGTGGTTGTATTTGCTGCAGAGAGAGATAAAGATCATAAAGATGACAGATTTCACCTTAAATTGTACTTGAGTACAATACTTTAGTCCCGGGACAAAACATTGTGTGCGGGGCCCTAACTAGTGAAAATAGCAGATCTACAAGCTCACGTTGCTTCGCGCTGTGTTGCAAGCTTGTAGACCTGCTATTTTCACTCATTCTTAACCGGAAAAAAAGGCTTGCGACCCATAAAAATTGGTCCATGACCCATACATGGGTCCTCCTGACTGATACTTAGGGTGACCATATGTCCCGATTTGTGCGGGACAGTCCTGTATTTCAGTGACTTTTCATGCGTCCCGCAAATTGAGACGCTGTCTCAAGGCTCCACGTTGCTATCTTGTAGATCTACTATTTTCACTACTTTTTTAAAAAACTGTCTGTATCTTTTGCAGGTGGAGATCATAAAGATGACAGAATTAGCTTGAGCAAAAGCAAAAGTACCGGTACCTAAACTTGTACTTAAGTACAATATTAAAGTCAAAATAGCCTACTTTACACCACTTTATAAGACCTGTGAACACAAGGAAAACAACTGAACAAGTCTTTACATGACTGTTGTACCTGTGGTAGCGCTGTAGCAAATTGTACGCAGTACAACGGTGCACCTGGCATCATTCCATTGCCCGTTGATGGCTGGTCGATGGTTGATATAAATCGTCACGCAATCCCCATCACCGTTAGGCTCCCCAGGCGCCCAGTTTGCAGCCTCCGTGGTCACACTCTCCCCGGTTTCTACCCAGGTAAAGACACCATTCACTTTGCGGATGCCGATCCAGTATGATTCACGGCCGTCCACAGACACAAGCTGGTTTATGTAATCATTCTCCTCTCTGGTCCGGACGGCCACCATGTCTGTGAAGTTATCCTGGCACCACTGGCGTGCCTGGTACCAGTCACCGACCGGGTCAGTGCTCCAGTGGTACGTCTGTGCCTGAGCTGTAGTTGTTGCAGCAGCAGTAGTTGGACTGGCTGTAGTTGGTGCATTAGGAGTAGTTGGACCGGCTGTAGTTGTTGCAGCAGCAGTAGTTGGACCGGCTGTAGTTGCAGCAGCAGTAGTTGCAGTAGTAGTTGGTGTAGTAGGCGGGGTTGTCGTAGTGGTCTGTTGGGTGGTTGTGCTTGGTTGTGTTGTGGTCGGGGTAGTGGTTGTAGTTAGTGTTGTCGTAGTGAACTGTAGTGTTGTAGATTGGACCGTGGTTGTATTTGCTGCAGAGAGAGATAGAGATCATAAAGATGACAGATTTCACCTGAAATTGTACTTGAGTACAATACTTTAGTCAATGTACTTTATAGCTACTTTACACAATGACCAGTGAACTATTAGTCAGCACATGACAGTAGATCAGTTGTTCCTAAAATGTTTTGCCCGGGACAAAACATTGTGTGCGGGGCCCTAACAAGTGAAAATAGCAGATCTACAAGCTCACGTTGCTTCGCGCTGTGTTGCAAGCTTGTAGACCTGCTATTTTCACTCATTCTTAACCGGAAAAAAAGGCTTGCGACCCATAAAAATTGGTCCATGACCCATACATGGGTCCTCCTGACTGATACTTAGGGTGACCATATGTCCCGATTTGTGCGGGACAGTCCTGTATTTCAGTGACTTTTCATGCGTCCCGCAAATTGAGACGCTGTCCCGCATTTTGATTGATAGGCTCCAGGCTCCACGTTGCTATCTTGTAGATCTACTATTTTCACTACTTTTTTAAAAAGCTGTCTGTATCTTTTGCAGGTGGAGATCATAAAGATGACAGAATTAGCTTGAGCAAAAGCAAAAGTACCGGTACCTAAACTTGTACTTAAGTACAATATTAAAGTCAAAATAGTCTACTTTACACCACTTTATAAGACCTGTGAACACAAGGAAAACAACTGAACAAGTCTTTACATGACTGTTGTACCTGTGGTAGCGCTGTAGCAAATTGTACGCAGTACAACGGTGCACCTGGCATCATTCCATTGCCCGTTTATGGCTGGTCGATGGTTGATATAAATCGTCACGCAATCCCCATCACCGTTAGGCTCCCCAGGCGCCCAGTTTGCAGCCTCCGTGGTCACACTCTCCCCGGTTTCTACCCAGGTAAAGACACCATTCACTTTGCGGATGCCGATCCAGTATGATTCACGGCCGTCCACAGACACAAGCTGGTTTATGTAATCATTCTCCTCTCTGGTCCGGACGGCCACCATGTCTGTGAAGTTATCCTGGCACCACTGGCGTGCCTGGTACCAGTCACCGACCGGGTCAGTGCTCCAGTGGTACGTCTGTGCCTGAGCTGTAGTTGTTGCAGCAGCAGTAGTTGGACTGGCTGTAGTTGGTGCATTAGGAGTAGTTGGACCGGCTGTAGTTGTTGCAGCAGCAGTAGTTGGACCGGCTGTAGTTGCAGCAGCAGTAGTTGCAGTAGTAGTTGGTGTAGTAGGCGGGGTTGTCGTAGTGGTCTGTTGGGTGGTTGTGCTTGGTTGTGTTGTGGTCGGGGTAGTGGTTGTAGTTAGTGTTGTCATAGTGGTCTGTTGTGTTGTAGATTGGACCGTGGTTGTATTTGCTGCAGAGAGAGATAGAGATCATAAAGATGACAGATTTCACCTGAAATTGTACTTGAGTACAATACTTTAGTCAATGTACTTTATAGCTACTTTACACAATGACCAGTGAACTATTAGTCAGCACATGACAGTAGATCAGTTGTTCCTAAAATGTTTTGCCCGGGACAAAACATTGTGTGCGGGGCCCTAACTAGTGAAAATAGAAGATCTACAAGCTCACGTTGCTTCGCGCTGTGTTGCAAGCTTGTAGACCTGCTATTTTCACTCATTCTTAACCGGAAAAAAAGGCTTGCGACCCATAAAAATTGGTCCATGACCCATACATGGGTCCTCCTGACTGATACTTAGGGTGACCATATGTCCCGATTTGTGCGGGACAGTCCTGTATTTCAGTGACTTTTCATGCGTCCCGCAAATTGAGACGCTGTCCCGCATTTTGATTGATAGGCTCCAGGCTGCACGTTGCTATCTTGTAGATCTACTATTTTCACTACTTTTTTAAAAAGCTGTCTGTATCTTTTGCAGGTGGAGATCATAAAGATGACAGAATTAGCTTGAGCAAAAGCAAAAGTACCGGTACCTAAACTTGTACTTAAGTACAATATTAAAGTCAAAATAGCCTACTTTACACCACTTTATAAGACCTGTGAACACAAGGAAAACAACTGAACAAGTCTTTACATGACTGTTGTACCTGTGGTAGCGCTGTAGCAAATTGTACGCAGTACAACGGTGCACCTGGCATCATTCCATTGCCCGTTTATGGCTGGTCGATGGTTGATATAAATCGTCACGCAATCCCCATCACCGTTAGGCTCCCCAGGCGCCCAGTTTGCAGCCTCCGTGGTCACACTCTCCCCGGTTTCTACCCAGGTAAAGACACCATTCACTTTGCGGATGCCGATCCAGTATGATTCACGGCCGTCCACAGACACAAGCTGGTTTATGTAATCATTCTCCTCTCTGGTCCGGACGGCCACCATGTCTGTGAAGTTATCCTGGCACCACTGGCGTGCCTGGTACCAGTCACCGACCGGGTCGGTGCTCCAGTGGTACGTCTGTGCCTGAGCTGTAGTTGTTGCAGCAGCAGTAGTTGGACTGGCTGTAGTTGGTGCATTAGGAGTAGTTGGACCGGCTGTAGTTGCAGCAGCAGTAGTTGCAGTAGTAGTTGGTGTAGTAGGCGGGGTTGTCGTAGTGGTCTGTTGGGTGGTTGTGCTTGGTTGTGTTGTGGTCGGGGTAGTGGTTGTAGTTAGTGTTGTCGTAGTGGTCTGTTGTGTTGTAGTTTGGACCGTGGTTGTATTTGCTGCAGAGAGAGATAATGATCATAAAGATGACAGATTTCACCTTAAATTGTACTTGAGTACAATACTTTAGTCAATGTACTTTATAGCTACTTTACACAATGACCAGTGAACTATTAGTCAGCACATGACAGTAGATCAGTTGTTCCTAAAATGTTTTGCCCGGGACAAAACATTGTGTGCCGGGACCCAAACTAGTGAAAATAGCAGATCTACAAGCTCACGTTGCTTCTCACTGTTTTGCAAGCTTGTAGACCTGCTATTTTCACTCATTCTTAACCGGAAAAAAAGGCTTGCGACCCATAAAAATTGGTCCATGACCCATACATGGGTCCTCCTGACTGATACTTAGGGTGACCATATGTCCCGATTTGTGCGGGACAGTCCTGCATTTCAGTGACTTTTCATGCGTCCCGCAAATTGAGACGCTGTCCCGCATTTTGATTGATAGGCTCCAGGCTCCACGTTGCTATCTTGTAGATCTACTATTTTCACTACTTTTTAAAAAGCTGTCTGTATCTTTTGCAGGTGGAGATCATAAAGATGACAGAATTAGCTTGAGCAAAAGTAAAAGTACCTAAACTTGTACTTAAGTACAATATTAAAGTCAAAATACTTTACACCACTTTATAAGACCTGTGAACACAAGGAAAACAACTGAACAAGTGTTTACATGACTGTCGTACCTGTGGTAGCGCTGTAGCAAATTGTACGCAGTACAACGGTGCACCTGGCATCATTCCATTGCCCGTTTATGGCTGGTCGATGGTTGATATAAATCGTCACGCAATCCCCATCACCGTTAGGCTCCCCAGGCGCCCAGTTTGCAGCCTCCGTGGTCACACTCTCCCCGGTTTCTACCCAGGTAAAGACACCATTCACTTTGCGGATGCCGATCCAGTATGATTCACGGCCGTCCACAGACACAAGCTGGTTTATGTAATCATTCTCCTCTCTGGTCCGGACGGCCACCATGTCTGTGAAGTTATCCTGGCACCACTGGCGTGCCTGGTACCAGTCACCGACCGGGTCGGTGCTCCAGTGGTACGTCTTTGCCTGAGCTGTAGTTGTTGCAGCAGCAGTAGTTGGACCGGCTGTAGTTGCAGCAGCAGTAGTTGCAGTAGTAGTTGGTGTAGTAGGCGGGGTTGTCGTAGTGGTCTGTTGGGTGGTTGTGCTTGGTTGTGTTGTGGTCGGGGTAGTGGTTGTAGTTAGTGTTGTCGTAGTGGTCTGTTGTGTTGTAGTTTGGACCGTGGTTGTATTTGCTGCAGAGAGAGATAGAGATCATAAAGATGACAGATTTCACCTTAAATTGTACTTGAGTACAATACTTTAGTCAATGTACTTTATAGCTACTTTACACAATGACCAGTGAACTATTAGTCAGCACATGACTGTAGATCAGTTGTTCCTAAAATGTTTAGCCCGGGACAAAACATTGTGTGCCGGGACCCAAACTAGTGAAAATAGCAGATCTACAAGCTCACGTTGCTTCGTGCTGTTGCAAGCTTGTAGACCTGCTATTTTCACTCATTCTTAACCGGAAAAAAAGGCTTGCGACCCTTACAAATTGGTCCATGACCCATACATGGGTCCTCCTGACTGATACTTAGGGTGACCATATGTCCCGATTTGTGCGGGACAGTCCTGTATTTCAGTGACTTTTTATGCGTCCCGCAAATTGAGACGCTGTCCCGCATTTTGATTGATAGGCTCCAGGCTGCACGTTGCTATCTTGTAGATCTACTATTTTCACTACTTTTTTAAAAAGCTGTCTGTATCTTTTGCAGGTGGAGATCATAAAGATGACAGAATTAGCTTGAGCAAAAGCAAAAGTACCGGTACCTAAACTTGTACTTAAGTACAATATTAAAGTCAAAATAGCCTACTTTACACCACTTTATAAGACCTGTGAACACAAGGAAAACAACTGAACAAGTCTTTACATGACTGTTGTACCTGTGGTAGCGCTGTAGCAAATTGTACGCAGTACAACGGTGCACCTGGCATCATTCCATTGCCCGTTTATGGCTGGTCGATGGTTGATATAAATCGTCACGCAATCCCCATCACCGTTAGGCTCCCCAGGCGCCCAGTTTGCAGCCTCCGTGGTCACACTCTCCCCGGTTTCTACCCAGGTAAAGACACCATTCACTTTGCGGATGCCGATCCAGTATGATTCACGGCCGTCCACAGACACAAGCTGGTTTATGTAATCATTCTCCTCTCTGGTCCGGACGGCCACCATGTCTGTGAAGTTATCCTGGCACCACTGGCGTGCCTGGTACCAGTCACCGACCGGGTCGGTGCTCCAGTGGTACGTCTGTGCCTGAGCTGTAGTTGTTGCAGCAGCAGTAGTTGGACTGGCTGTAGTTGGTGCATTAGGAGTAGTTGGACCGGCTGTAGTTGCAGCAGCAGTAGTTGCAGTAGTAGTTGGTGTAGTAGGCGGGGTTGTCGTAGTGGTCTGTTGGGTGGTTGTGCTTGGTTGTGTTGTGGTCGGGGTAGTGGTTGTAGTTAGTGTTGTCGTAGTGGTCTGTTGTGTTGTAGTTTGGACCGTGGTTGTATTTGCTGCAGAGAGAGATAATGATCATAAAGATGACAGATTTCACCTTAAATTGTACTTGAGTACAATACTTTAGTCAATGTACTTTATAGCTACTTTACACAATGACCAGTGAACTATTAGTCAGCACATGACAGTAGATCAGTTGTTCCTAAAATGTTTTGCCCGGGACAAAACATTGTGTGCCGGGACCCAAACTAGTGAAAATAGCAGATCTACAAGCTCACGTTGCTTCTCACTGTTTTGCAAGCTTGTAGACCTGCTATTTTCACTCATTCTTAACCGGAAAAAAAGGCTTGCGACCCATAAAAATTGGTCCATGCCCCATACATGGGTCCTCCTGACTGATACTTAGGGTGACCATATGTCCCGATTTGTGCGGGACAGTCCTGCATTTCAGTGACTTTTCATGCGTCCCGCAAATTGAGACGCTGTCCCGCATTTTGATTGATAGGCTCCAGGCTCCACGTTGCTATCTTGTAGATCTACTATTTTCACTACTTTTTAAAAAGCTGTCTGTATCTTTTGCAGGTGGAGATCATAAAGATGACAGAATTAGCTTGAGCAAAAGTAAAAGTACCTAAACTTGTACTTAAGTACAATATTAAAGTCAAAATACTTTACACCACTTTATAAGACCTGTGAACACAAGGAAAACAACTGAACAAGTGTTTACATGACTGTCGTACCTGTGGTAGCGCTGTAGCAAATTGTACGCAGTACAACGGTGCACCTGGCATCATTCCATTGCCCGTTTATGGCTGGTCGATGGTTGATATAAATCGTCACGCAATCCCCATCACCGTTAGGCTCCCCAGGCGCCCAGTTTGCAGCCTCCGTGGTCACACTCTCCCCGGTTTCTACCCAGGTAAAGACACCATTCACTTTGCGGATGCCGATCCAGTATGATTCACGGCCGTCCACAGACACAAGCTGGTTTATGTAATCATTCTCCTCTCTGGTCCGGACGGCCACCATGTCTGTGAAGTTATCCTGGCACCACTGGCGTGCCTGGTACCAGTCACCGACCGGGTCGGTGCTCCAGTGGTACGTCTTTGCCTGAGCTGTAGTTGTTGCAGCAGCAGTAGTTGGACCGGCTGTAGTTGCAGCAGCAGTAGTTGCAGTAGTAGTTGGTGTAGTAGGCGGGGTTGTCGTAGTGGTCTGTTGGGTGGTTGTGCTTGGTTGTGTTGTGGTCGGGGTAGTGGTTGTAGTTAGTGTTGTCGTAGTGGTCTGTTGTGTTGTAGTTTGGACCGTGGTTGTATTTGCTGCAGAGAGAGATAGAGATCATAAAGATGACAGATTTCACCTTAAATTGTACTTGAGTACAATACTTTAGTCAATGTACTTTATAGCTACTTTACACAATGACCAGTGAACTATTAGTCAGCACATGACTGTAGATCAGTTGTTCCTAAAATGTTTAGCCCGGGACAAAACATTGTGTGCCGGGACCCAAACTAGTGAAAATAGCAGATCTACAAGCTCACGTTGCTTCGCGCTGTTGCAAGCTTGTAGACCTGCTATTTTCACTCATTCTTAACCGGAAAAAAAGGCTTGCGACCCTTACAAATTGGTCCATGACCCATACATGGGTCCTCCTGACTGATACTTAGGGTGACCATATGTCCCGATTTGTGCTGGACAGTCCTGCATTTCAGTGACTTTTCATGCGTCCCGCAAATTGAGACGCTGTCCCGCATTTTGATTGATAGGCTCCAGGCTCCACGTTGCTATCTTGTAGATCTACTATTTTCACTACTTTTTTAAAAAGCTGTCTTTATCTTTTGCAGGTGGAGATCATAAAGATGACAGAATTAGCTTGAGCAAAAGTAAAAGTACCTAAACTTGTACTTAAAGGAGAATTTTGGACTAAGTTTTTCTTACCTTTTCTATGACGTTATGATATCTTAGGATGAATGGTACAGTAGAAACATTTCATAACTCGATCCCGGGTCCGCCACAGCTTAAAACGTGCGCGGATAGGCCTTGCGTTAGATCGCATATTTTAATAGTTTTTTTTTTCGTTTTTTTTTTGTGAGATCTGACGTTCATAGTGACAGAACACTAAGAAAAACCTAAGTCTCGCTAGACGAGATTGAAATCTCGAGATTGAAATCTCGTCTAGCGCGACTTCTGTTTTTTTTTTTTTTTTTGACAGTGTTCTGTCACTATGAACGTCAGATCTCCCCCCCCCCCCCAAAAAAAAAAGCTATTAAAATATGCGATCAAACACAAGGCATATCCGCACACGTTTTAAGCTGTGGCGGACCCGGGATCCAGTTATGACATTTTTCTACTGTACCATTCATCCTAAGATATCATAACGTCATAGAAAAGGTAAGAAAAACTTAGTCCAAAATTCTCCTTTAAGTACAATAAGTCAAAATACTTTATACCACTTTAAAAGACCTGTGAACACAGGGAAAACAACTGAACAAGTCTTTACATGACTGTTGTACCTGTGGTAGCGTTGTAGCAAATTGTACGCAGTACAAGGGTGCACCTGTCATCATTCCACTGCCCGTTTATGGCTGGTCGATGGTTGATATAAATCGTCACGCAATCCCCATCACCGTTAGGCTCCCCAGGCGCCCAGTTTGCAGCCTCCGTGGTCACACTCTCCCCGGTTTCTACCCAGGTAAAGACACCATTCACTTTGCGGATGCCGATCCAGTATGATTCACGGCCGTCCACAGACACATGCTGGTTTATGTAATCATTCTCCTCTCTGGTCCGGACGGCCACCATGTCTGTGAAGTTGTCCTGGCACCACTGGCGTGCCTGGTACCAGTCACCGACCGGGTCGGTGCTCCAGTGGTACCAGTGACGGCTCCAGAGAATTCTGGCAGGGGGGGCTATGTGGGGGCTGACTTTTTTCCAGCGGGGGCTTGACGCGCGCGCGTGCATGCGTCCCGTGACGCGGGACCCGTGATGCAGTTTCGGCCCGGTTTCGGGTCCAAAAATGTGCGGGTTCGGGCGGGTTTTGGTACTTTATCTCGGTTTTAGGGTTAGGGTTAGGGTTAGGTTAGGGTTACATTATTTAATTCACATTTTTGCCTGATTTTACCGATTTATTATCAAAAAAGAAAAGAAAAAAAATCCATAAATATTTTTTCTTAAAAATTGGGTTTGTGGCAGGGGGTGCTTAGGGGGGGCTAGGCTTTCGCCAGGGGGTGCTTGTGCCCCCCCAAGCCCCCCCCTGGCGCCGTCCCTGAGTGGTACGTCTGTGCCTGAGCCCCTCTACCTGCCAGGTCTGAGGTCAAGCAGAATGAATTTACTTGATGGATAGATAGTATCAAACAGTCATGGAAACTACAGTAAGTAAGATTATGCGTGAGTGGGCCTTTTTTTCAATTACTGTTTTTCATTTATTTTTTTGAAAATGACAATGAAAAAATATAGAATTAAGTTTAAAGTGGTTATATTAAACGATAGTTGAAAGGAATAACACACCTTGGATGAATACAATCACGGCTACAATCAACAGTCTGTGATACATTCTGGGTCTAATGTGGATCAGTCCTTGGAACATCTGGGGGAAAACATAAAAATGTATCATTAATAATAATGATAATAATATTAATAATAATTATGATAATAAAATAATAATAATAATTTTACAGCAGTTTCAACGAATGACTGTGATCTGGTTAAGAATGCTTTCCATAAGCCAGCTGCTGGTTGAACTGAACTGATGAGAGAAACGTGCTTTTGTCTGTCATGCTTCAGTCCCGCCCCCACTTGCTGTGTGTGTGTGTGAGTGTGTGTGTGTGTGTGAGAGTGTGTGTGTGTGTGTGTGTGTGTGTGTGTGTGTGTGTGTGTGTGTGTGTGTGTGTGTGTGTGTGTGTGTGTGTGTGTGTGTGTGTGTGTTGTGTGTGTGTCGTTGTCGTCGTCGTTGTCATCATCATCACCACCTTTATTTTTTAAACTCATTTACAATAGACAATGGAACACAATTAAACCCAATACAGATTAGTGTAGACAATGAATGTGAATCAGAAGTAAAATTACCCCTACAGTATTATGTGTATAATTCTGGGACTTCCTGATAATAAGATTGTTAACAAGTTCCATTGACGTTTGTTTAATCTTTGAACTCATGCTGCAAGGAAAAATGTGTTGTTGTCTTGGATTAATTAGAAACCACCAACAAAGAAAGATTGGCACAAAATAATCATGCAGTGCATGCCGTTGGAATTTTTAACCTGCCTGCCACGCTCCACAACTGATGCCTTCTATAAAATATGGGACCCATATTTGCAATTTATTGGCCCTCAATTAGCTGACACTTTAACAATAGGATTCCTTAACATACATATATATAATACTGTATTTTATGGTCCGATGTAGGTATGTGGAGTCTATATTTGTAAAAACATGGTCCTTTATTTGAACAAAAAAAAAGGGCAAATGCAAATTTTAAATATGCTCTGCGTTTCATTAAAAGAAACTAAAATACCATGAGGGCTGACTCTCTGGCAAATAAGTTACAAAACCATGACACAAATGAATTCTGGAAAGAAATCAAAGTACTAAATAACTGTAAAACATCTTTACCAACAAATATTGATGGTGTAACTGGCCCTGAGGAGGTTGCTCAGTTGTGGCAGAAACATTATTATGAACTGTTCAATTGCGTGCAAAGCAACTCCTTCGTAGTGGTAAACATTGTTAATAATGATGAGGCTGTGACTATCACCTCACTAGAAGTTTATGATGCAGTCAGGATGCTGAAAGACAATAAGGCGTGTGGTATGGACAAGATATCTGCTGAGCATTTAAAGTATGCAGGCAGAAAACTATGTCCCTTACTTGCTATCTGTTTCACTGAGTTTTTAGTTCATGGTGTTTTACCAAAGTCCCTTTTATCTGTTTTATTAGTGCCTATCATTAAAGACAAATCTGGGAAATTGAACAGCTCAGATAACTACCGACCAATAGCCCTGGCCAGTATTTTATCTAAGGTCTTAGAGAGAACTATACTGAACAAATTGGAGGTTTATCCTGACCTCTGTCAACCAGTTCGGTTTTAAACCTAGACATAGCACAGACATGTGTATATTTGCCTTAAAGGAAATTTTAGATTTATATAACGGACAAAATACCACAATTTTTACATGTTTTATTGATTTGTCTAAAGCCTTTGATCGTGTTAATCACGAAAAGCTGTTCAAAAAATTACAAAACAGAGAGGTCCCTACATTTTTAATAAGAATCCTGGTTTTCTGGTACGCACATCAGACCATGTGTATTAGATGTGGTAACTGTGTTTTTGCTCATTTCACAATAAATAACGGAGTCAGACAGGGAAGTATTCTTTCTCCTTTGCTCTTTAATTTATATATGGATGACCTATCTAAGTAGCTGAGCAGCTGTGATACAGGGTGTCGGGTTGGTAACAAAATAATCAACCACCTGATGTACGCAGATGATTTGGTAATCCTCTGTCCATATAGTGCTGGCCTTCAACAGTTACTGCAGGTCTGCTCTCAATATGGCTCAGACTGTGACATTATTTACAATGCAAAGAAGAGTAATATCATGATTATAAGAAGTAGAGAAGACATTAAACTGTCATTTCCTGTCTTTCTTCTGTCTGGTACTGCCCTTAAGGTTTGTGATGAGGTCAAGTACTTAGGCCATTATTTGACAAATGACCTATCTGATGATAGGGACATCTACAGACAACGTAGAATGTTATATGCACAAGCCAACATGCTTGTTCGTAAGTTTAGTATGTGTTCAGCTTCTGTGAAGTCCACACTATTTAAAGCTTTTTGTACACCTATGTATACTGCCCACTTGTGGCGGCGCTACAGAAAGCGCAGTATGCAGAAACTCAATGTAGCTTATAATGATGGCATGAGACTGCTGCTTAAAGTGCCACGATGCAGCAGTGCAAGCAAAATGTTCATTAGTATCGGTGTACCCACCTGCTCCGCAGTGCTGCGGAACCTCATGTACAAATGTATGTGTAGGCTGTCTGATTCTGCCAACAGCATCATTTTAATCCTGATTAACCCTTTATTTAGCTCGGTCAGGTTTGTTTCTAAACTGTGGAACCATTGGCGGGTAAGCCTGTATATGAATCTGTGATTTTAATGTGGACTATGTCCGCCTCTGTTGTTTGTGTATTGTATGTTTTATGTGCTATGGACCATGTGTCCTTAATAAAGTTTGATTGATTGATTATCTGTGTCCTTTGTTTTGCAACATGTCTGAGCTGAGCTGTTTGTGTTTGTTTTGTTTTGTCTTTGTCATAAAATGTAAAAATCAATACAAAATATTATTGAAAAAAATAAGTAAAATTACAACAATTTAAAGAGTAGCCTACTTAAAACAGTACCTAAAACAGCTAAACCAAAAACCAAAATAAATTGTTTAAAACCAGGCACAATCTCGAGTAAAGGTAAAAACCATTGCTCTGAACCGACCAAATGGTGGTAAGGAACTGATTTTTTATGACTTTTGAAGCTCATTCCATGAGCTGGACCACTGCCAGAGAATGCTGCCTTGCCCAACTCTGCCTGAGCATGAGGAGTTTTGAGTGTTTAAAAAGGCACTGGAGCAGATCTGGTAAGTGTTCCATGTCAGCAAAGAACAAATGTAAGCAGGGAGCATATACAGATTAGACAATGAATTAGATAAGTCAATAAATAAAAACAAGTACCAGTGTTTATCCCATATCACTGTCGGAGACCCCAACCCTAACCCATAAAGTGCACAATGGTGGGTGCCATAATTATCACCAGTCCATCTTAAGACAGAGTGATAAACGGTGTCAAGGCGCTTTAAGATTGATGGAGCAGCAATCCTATAAATAATGTCACCATGAGCCAAGACTGAGTGGAAAGTGGCTTCAATCTTTTGAGAATTCTGTCTCCGCCCCCGGCTAACAGAGCACAGCTCTACACCCCTGTTGGTCAGACTCTGGAAATCACCATCAACACGATGGCAACATTCTCCACGTGAGTAAAACAAAACAAGTACAGTATGAGGCTTCTAGTTTGATGGCAGTACACTGGAGCACTCAGCCATTAACCATCCAACACAGTGTTTTCACAGTCACTAACAAAATCTCCCATCAGCACTGACATTCTCAAGTACAGTAAGCAACAACTGTAATTGGTGGTGCTTACGTGCATTGCGTGGGTTCGTGCGTGGGTGTGGGTGCGTGCATGCCAGGGGCGCAGCCATGGGTGGGCCTGGGTGGGCCGTGGCCCACCCACATAGAGAGCTGGCCCACCCAATCGATTTTGCAAGAAAAAACTTTTTTTTATAATTAATTTTTGGATAAAAAATTGGTAAAATCAGGCAAAAATATTAATTAAATAACATAACCCTAACCCAACCCTAACCCTAACCCTAAAACCGAAATAAAGTAACAAAAAAACGCCCCAAAACGCCCAATATCCGCGCAATAACCAGAAATAACCGTGCATTTGTAGGGGACACATGCACGCGCGCGCAGGTGCCCACCCGCTCCTGCTCAGGTCCAGCCTATACTAGCGTTCTGGCTGCGCCACTGGTGCTTGCATGTGTGTGATTTTGTGTGCCAGCAGTATTCCACTGCCAACTTACAAGTTTCACTAATGATAGGCTATAGTCTACAGTATCTCTTTCCACTGGAGGCTACTATGCAGCCAAACAGGTATACTTTGCCTTCCAAGGACTTTAATTAATTTTGTTATCACTGAGCCCAGAAATCTGATACGTCCTACCTTGAACCATAACCCTGGATCGGTTCTTTTTGCAACTTCGCAATTCGTTCTTGCATCATCCAGATGAAGCCATTTGAATTGTCTTTTCTTGTCATGTCGTGTCTGAATTTCTAATGTGCCAAATTATGTATTTTGGGTTGTCCTTTGGTGTACCACGTCTTAAGGGTTTCTGAACATGTGATTTACCAATTGAAGTCATTTAGTTCCCGTTTCGGTGTCCTATGGTGTCCCTAGTGTTTCTGAAAGTCTGAAGATGTAAATTAAAACCATCTTTGATGGTGTCGTAGGGTATCTAATCTGTAGTTCAGTGGACCCCACAACATGGACCTGACTGGGTCAGGACAGGGACCGTTCACCCTGAGATGGACGCCATCGCAGTCAGAGAATGGACAGCATCACCCTGTCTGCTTTGTCGCTCAGGCTACCTTGAGGTATGTCTGTATAGCCTTTTAAAATGTTATAATTATATTGTGTTGTATTACTGTGTCATAAATTCAGTTCTATGCTACCTTTTTATTATTATTATTATTATTATTTTCAAATATACATTTACGTATTTGTTTATTTTAGAGCATTACGATAAAGCAATGTCGTTGTTTTATCTCAACTGCTGCAACCCCATACATAGAGTCATAGTTTGGACACACGCTACAGTACATAATGATGTAGTCTACTGTAGTATAACATTACATCTACTGTATAGACCAGATCAGAATGGTTGAATGCTTGTAAACAAACAGGGATTTCCAAGTTGAATATCTAATATAATAATAATAATAATAATATAATAATAAATAAATAATAATATAAGTATAATAATAATCATTGTAATCATAATCATAATAATTACCGCAGTTTCAGCGAATGACTGTGATCCGGTTAAGAATGCTTTGCATAAGCCAGCTGCTGGTTGAACTGAACTGATGAGAGGAACATGCTTCTGTCTGTCATGCTTCAGTCCCGCCCCCACTTGCTGTGTGTGTGTGTGTGTGTGTGTGTGTGTGTGTGTGTGTGTGTGTGTGTGTGTGTGTGTGTGTGTGTGTGTGTGTGTGTGTACGTGTACGTGTGCGTGCGTGCGTGTGTGTGTGTGTGTGTGTGCGTGCGTGCGTGCGTGCGTGTGTGTCGTTGTCGTTGTCATCACCACCTTTATTTTCTAAACTCATTTACAATAGAACACAATTAAACCCGATACAGATTAGAGCAACAGACAGCAGAGGAGACGGCAGAGAGGCAGCAACAGCAGCACAGCCAGGAGAGAAGCCAGAATAACAGGTAGACAGAGAAGATTAAATAGCCGCCCAGATAAGGAGAAGAGATCATGTAAGGCCACATGCTCTCTTGATCAGGTTGGCATGCTGCCTTGAGTTGCCTGCCTGAACTAGCTCTGCAGGCTTCGCATCATTTTTGTTGAGGTGAGAGGTCCACATTTCCTGTGGTCTCTCTTGTCTTGGATTGATGCCGCTCTTGCCTGTTCGAAAGTCTCAATTGGGTAACTTGGTGCGGCACCAAGTTACACAAGGCATTGAGAAGGAGGTGAAAATTGTGTGTGCGTGCACGTGCGTGTGTGTGGGTGCGCGCGCGTGCGTGCTTCACACAGGTTTGATTGATTAATAGATTTTTTTATTTTTTATTAAATACTTTATTAACAGTTTGCAAAAACAAGCACAGAGAAGTACAGATCAATACAAGGTCTGTTAACACATTCCCTGCCAGAGGTGTTTTTTAGAAAAGGTTCCCCCAGTGCCAGGATTTTGACCATTCTGACTAATATTTGAGGACTCACAGATTGGTTTGTGCTATGACTATGAACACATGGAATATCTCAAAACAAAGCTTAGAATCTCTTCTTTCATTTAAAAAAAGTTTATAGCATGTTCCGTTTTTTAGCTAGAGGTAGTTGAATACAGCTTGGTTTGACCAAAAACTGACCTTTTTTTCATACATTCAGAGTTATAAGCAATTTAGTAAAATAAACACGTTTAGAGACATACAAATAATTTCAAAAGTCTTTGACGTTTATTTTGCGCCTTCATTGACATCAGTCATGTAAACAATACTTTACAAAAAAAAAAAAAAAAAAGAAGCTTTTGGACACATTTTATCACACTTTTATCACACCGTTTCAATGTCAATGGCATGTCAAGTGCAACACAGCTCATTTCAACTCAACTCAAGTCTTTCTTTTCAAAGTAATAAATTGTGTGTGTGTGTGTGTGTGTGTGTGTGTGTGTGTGTGTGTGTGTGTGTGTGTGTGTGTTGGCTCAATTGTTACAGGGTTATTACAGGGTTGTTACAGGACATACTGAAGCAAGAAAACATTTTCTGAGTTGATCCATCATCATCATCATCATCATCATCATCATCATCTGTCAGTCCTTGACTTCTCTGGTCAATAGTTGCCCATGTTACATGAAATGCAAAAAGAGTGAAAGCGTGTGTGTGTGTGTGTGTGTGTGTGTGTGTGTGTGTGTGTGTGTGCGCATGTTTTTCAAAAATAAACCTTCTTACAGTGATACACCGAGTAGCAAAGAGGATGCAAGGGGACCTTGCAGCCTTTGCATGCGTACCTTGTCTCCTTCCGTTCCCCCTGGCGGATACAGACTCGGCATGCCCTAGTTGGACCAGACTTGTTCTCAGTGGGTGGGAACGTGACCAGCTGATGGGCTGCAGAGCGATCCAGTCTGGTCTCAGGGTCATGGCCCTTTGGGCCCACCTCCGCCACCCACGCCGCGGCCTCATCCGGCGACCACTCCGCCCACTCCACCTCCTCCTCCTGCGCACACTCCTCCACCTCCTCATGCACCTCCTCCTGCTCCTCCTCCTGCACCTCCTCCTGCACCTCTTCCTGCACCTTCTTCCGCTTCTCAGGAAGCGGAGTGCCGGTCCATGACTTCACTACAGCATGGGTGAACTGGAACAATGTTTTTACACGCTCTGCTGCCCCCTGGTGCTTTACTTTGTAAAGCACAAAGCTATTGTACAAAGCCAGCTGGATCAGGTACACTGCAAATTTCTTGGGCCACTTCTTGGTCTTCCTGGTGAAGAGATAGTAGGCCAGGTTCTGATCGCACATGTCCACACCATTCATGTAACTATTGTAGTCTACAACGCACACTGGCCTCGCCTCGGACACCTTCTCGCTGTGGTGTTTCTTCTTTTCAGCCACAGTGGTCATCTCATCTTTGTGGATGGTGGAAACCATGGTCACAATCTTGGCTTCCTTGGCCCGCCATGCCACGACCATCACCTCCCCCTGATGACGCATCAAAGTGGACCCAACTGGCAGCTTGGACTTTTTCACATTTGCTATGGCTGGTGGCTGCCTTCTTCTTTGGCGGAGGGTCCCGCACACATGGGTGCCCTGCTTGAGGAGGGCTTTACTGTGCTTCACACTGTTGTAGAGGTTGTCCATCCACAATCGGTACCCTTGACCTGCAAGGCCTCCTAGCAGGAAGGTGACGGTTTCTGGGATGGTATACTTGATGCCACAGTATGGCTTCATGTTGTGAAGATAGCCGGTTGTGGAGTCACAGAGCATATATGATTTGATGCCATACTTTATGGGCTTTGACGGGTTGTACACTTTGAAACTTAGGCGACCTTTGAAACA
Source organism: Gymnoscopelus braueri (assembly GCF_963280865.1). Classification (NCBI taxonomy): domain Eukaryota; kingdom Metazoa; phylum Chordata; class Actinopteri; order Myctophiformes; family Myctophidae; genus Gymnoscopelus; species Gymnoscopelus braueri. The sequence continues at coordinate 26,815 of NW_027660720.1, read as the reverse complement.
CAGTGTTCCCTCATCAATGGTGATGTTCTGGCCTGGTGTATACATTTCCTGGAAATTTGCCAGGAGGGAGTCCAGGAGTGGGCGCACTTTCCACATCGGGTCTTCAGAAGGAGTGTCATTGAAATGAAGGTTGCTCCAGATCAGCTGGAAGCGGTTCCTGCACATGATCCTGCCGAAGAACGGCGTTGTGAGGTTCTCGTCGGTTGACCAGTAATGTGAAAGCTCAGGTTTGGAAATAAGCCCAGACAGAAACAGCAGCCCCAGGAAACGCTTCAGCTCTGCAACGGTCAATGCTATCCAAACGTTTCCTCTGGCATGTGGCTTCTCTGAAAGTCTCTGCTTATCATATGTGTTTTTAGCATATGTGTTTGTATAATTGCATATCTCCTGGAGCAGAACATCAGGCAGGAGTAGCTCTAGATAGTCAGCAGGGCAGTCGGAGTCGAGCTCAGCAGCAGCACCCTGAGGGCCCGGATTCACGGCAGTAAAGGGGATGAGTTTAGGCTGCCAGTCTGTGTCAGACCACACATCCACAGGAGCTGCAGCTGTAAATATACATAAATAAAATATCACTTTAGGCTTTTAGCAAACACTCTTATCCAGACAGAGCGACTTACAATAAAGCCCACCCACCTACCCCCCGCCCCCCCAAAAAAAGAATAAAAATAGCAGATCTACAAACTCACAACATCCTGCATCCCCCTCCAAAATAAGAATAAAAAGAGCAGACCTACAAACTCACGACAAGCTTGTAGATCTGCAATAATGTGAAATAAGAATTTAGAAAACACTCTTCCAGACAGAGCGACTTACAATAAAGCCCACCCACCTACCCCCCGCCCCCCCAAAAAAAGAATAAAAATAGCAGATCTACAAACTCACAACAAGCTTGTAGATCTGTTATTTTCTATGGCATCACACAATATAACATAGTAAATATATAGGCTACATTATCATCATTCATAATCAGACAGAGTGTGTCCCCATGCTACAGTGTTGTGTGTGAATCTACTGTCAGTCCAATTCAGATCAAAGAGGACTTTAAAAAGGTTTGTTGACATGAACTGGATTTTTTTTTATGGCACCACACACATGCATGGTAAATATATAGGCTACATGTACCATTGTTCTGTGGTGTTTTAGCAATTTTGTATTCCTGTGTACAAGTGTCATACAGAAAAAGTTCTTACCTCTGCTAGATGGTCCGGCCAGGGCTACGTCCTCTACATCCTCAACCATGTCACAGTCTGAAATGAAATATCAAATACTTGGTAAATATTATGAACATCAAATCAATTTAGGTATTTAGCAAACACTCTTATCCAGACAAGAGTGACATACAATAAAGCACACCTGCCTACTTCCCCCCCCCCCAAAAAAAGAATTAAAATAGCAGATCTACAAACTCACAACGAGCTTGTAGATCTGCTATTTTTTATGGCATCACACAATATAACATAGTAAATATATAGGCTACATTATCATCATTCATAATCAGACAGAGTGTGTCCCCATGCTACAGTGTTGTGTGTGAATCTACTGTCAGTCCAATTCAGATCAAAGAGGATTTTGAAAAGGTTTGTTGACATGAACTGGACATTTTTTTATGGCACCACACACATGCATGGTAAATATATAGGCTACATGTACCATTGTTCTGTGGTGTTTTAGCAATTTTGTATTCCTGTGTACAAGTGTCATACAGAAAAAGTTCTTACCTCTGCTAGATGGTCCGGCCAGGGCTACGTCCTCTACATCCTCAACCATGTCAGAGTCTGAAATGAAATATCAAATACTTGGTAAATATTATGAACATCAAATCAATTTAGGTATTTAGCAAACACTCTTATCCAGACGAGAGTGACTTACAATAAAGCACACCTGCCTACTCCCCCCCCCAATAAAGAATAAAAATAGCAGATCTACAAACTCACAACGAGCTTGTAGATCTGCTATTTTTATAAGGCATCACATAATATAACATAGTAAATATATAGGCTACATTATCATCATTCATAATCAGACAGAGAGTGTCGGTGGTGCTACAGTGTTGTGTGAATCTACTGTCAGACCAATTCAGATCAAAGAGGATTTTTGACATGTACTGGACAAGACAGGATCAAAATGTCGTTTACTTCAAGGTTGTTTACATGACCTGGGGCCTGTTCCTCGAAAGGTGAATTAAATAAGCCTGGATTTAAGTCAAATCCAGGCTTGACAAAGTCGGGTCCGTATAGCCTGGTTTATTCGGTTCCTGGAACGCCAAGCCAGGCTGAAAAGGAGCGACTTTGTCGAGCTAGGCCTTGTCAAGCCAGGCTGTGTCGAGCCAGGATAATGAAGCCAGGCTTCACTTATTTCTATAAAAGACGATGAAAGTCGATAGCAGAATCCTTGAACTTGACCAATCATGGAGCCCAAAACCAGAGCGGCGTTCTTCTCTGTGGCTGAACAGCAGCACTGCAGCAGCTCATGGAATCTTACAAGGAAGTAAAATTTATAATAAGCAAGAAAGGAAACACGGCCGCAATAAAGGGGATGAGTTTAGGCTGCCAGTCTGTGTCAGACCACACATCCACAGGAGCTGCAGCTGTAAATATACATAAATAAAATATCACTTTAGGCTTTTAGCAAACACTCTTATCCAGACAGAGCGACTTACAATAAAGCCCACCCACCTACCCCCCGCCCCCCCAAAAAAATAATAAAAATAGCAGATCTACAAACTCACAACAAGCTTGTAGATCTGTTATTTTCTATGGCATCACACAATATAACATAGTAAATATATAGGCTACATTATCATCATTCATAATCAGACAGAGTGTGTCCCCATGCTACAGTGTTGTGTGTGAATCTACTGTCAGTCCAATTCAGATCAAAGAGGACTTTAAAAAGGTTTGTTGACATGAACTGGATTTTTTTTTATGGCACCACACACATGCATGGTAAATATATAGGCTACATGTACCATTGTTCTGTGGTGTTTTAGCAATTTTGTATTCCTGTGTACAAGTGTCATACAGAAAAAGTTCTTACCTCTGCTAGATGGTCCGGCCAGGGCTACGTCCTCTACATCCTCAACCATGTCACAGTCTGAAATGAAATATCAAATACTTGGTAAATATTATGAACATCAAATCAATTTAGGTATTTAGCAAACACTCTTATCCAGACAAGAGTGACTTACAATAAAGCACACCTGCCTACTTCCCCCCCCCCCCCCCAAAAAAAGAATTAAAATAGCAGATCTACAAACTCACAACGAGCTTGTAGATCTGCTATTTTTTATGGCATCACACAATATAACATAGTAAATATATAGGCTACATTATCATCATTCATAATCAGACAGAGTGTGTCCCCATGCTACAGTGTTGTGTGTGAATCTACTGTCAGTCCAATTCAGATCAAAGAGGATTTTGAAAAGGTTTGTTGACATGAACTGGATATTTTTTTATGGCACCACACACATGCATGGTAAATATATAGGCTACATGTACCATTGTTCTGTGGTGTTTTAGCAATTTTGTATTCCTGTGTACAAGTGTCATACAGAAAAAGTTCTTACCTCTGCTAGATGGTCCGGCCAGGGCTACGTCCTCTACATCCTCAACCATGTCAGAGTCTGAAATGAAATATCAAATACTTGGTAAATATTATGAACATCAAATCAATTTAGGTATTTAGCAAACACTCTTATCCAGACGAGAGTGACTTACAATAAAGCACACCTGCCTACTCCCCCCCCCAATAAAGAATAAAAATAGCAGATCTACAAACTCACAACGAGCTTGTAGATCTGCTATTTTTTATGGCATCACACAATATAACATAGTAAATATATAGGCTACATTATCATCATTCATAATCAGACAGAGTGTGTCCCCATGCTACAGTGTTGTGTGTGAATCTACTGTCAGTCCAATTCAGATCAAAGAGGATTTTGAAAAGGTTTGTTGACATGAACTGGATATTTTTTTATGGCACCACACACATGCATGGTAAATATATAGGCTACATGTACCATTGTTCTGTGGTGTTTTAGCAATTTTGTATTCCTGTGTACAAGTGTCATACAGAAAAAGTTCTTACCTCTGCTAGATGGTCCGGCCAGGGCTACGTCCTCTACATCCTCAACCATGTCAGAGTCTGAAATGAAATATCAAATACTTGGTAAATATTATGAACATCAAATCAATTTAGGTATTTAGCAAACACTCTTATCCAGACGAGAGTGACTTACAATAAAGCACACCTGCCTACTCCCCCCCCCAATAAAGAATAAAAATAGCAGATCTACAAACTCACAACGAGCTTGTAGATCTGCTATTTTTATAAGGCATCACATAATATAACATAGTAAATATATAGGCTACATTATCATCATTCATAATCAGACAGAGAGTGTCGGTGGTGCTACAGTGTTGTGTGAATCTACTGTCAGACCAATTCAGATCAAAGAGGATTTTTGACATGTACTGGACAAGACAGGATCAAAATGTCGTTTACTTCAAGGTTGTTTACATGACCTGGGGCCTGTTCCTCGAAAGGTGAATTAAATAAGCCTGGATTTAAGTCAAATCCAGGCTTGACAAAGTCGGGTCCGTATAGCCTGGTTTATTCGGTTCCTGGAACGCCAAGCCAGGCTGAAAAGGAGCGACTTTGTCGAGCTAGGCCTTGTCAAGCCAGGCTGTGTCGAGCCAGGATAATGAAGCCAGGCTTCACTTATTTCTATAAAAGACCATGAAAGTCGATAGCAGAATCCTTGAACTTGACCAATCATGGAGCCCAAAACCAGAGCGGCGTTCTTCTCTGTGGCTGAACAGCAGCACTGCAGCAGCTCATGGAATCTTACAAGGAAGTAAAATTTATAATAAGCAAGAAAGGAAACACGGCCGCAATAAATATAGATCCAGGGAGAAAGCGTGGCAAAGTATTGCCGACAAATTAAATGCACAAGTTGTCCAAAAATATGCAATTGACCTCAAATTCACTTTGAAGCATTCAGAGGGGGGGGGGGCTGTGTGCACCTGCATCCCCCTCCAAAAAAAGAATAAAAATAGCAGATCTACAAGCTCACACCACACTTGTAGATCTGGGGCCCGTTCCTCAAAAGGTGAATTAACAAAGCCTGGCCTTAAGCCAAATCAAGGCTTGACAAAGTCGGGTCCGAAAAGCCTCGTTTGTTCCGTTCCTCAGACGCCAAGCCAGGCTGAAAAGGAGCAACTTTGTCGAGCTAGACCTTGTCAAGCCAGGCTGTGTCCAGCCAGGATAATGAAGCCAGGCTAAATGGGCGGCGATTCGCCGACGACGTATTTCTATAAAAGACCATGAACTCGAGCGCAGATTCCTTGAACTTGACCAATCATGGCAGCGGGGAACAAAACAACTCGCGCAGCGTTTTTCTCTGTGGCCGAACAACAGCAGCTCATGCAAGCCTATGAGGAAGTGAGACATATTATAAACAGAAAAGGAAACACAGCCGCCGTGAACAAAACCAGGGAGAAAGCATGGCAAAGTATTGCCGACAAATTAAATGCGTAAGTCGTCAAAATAAAATACAATTTCAAGTCCCTAAATATATAATTCAGTTGCCATGCATTGTTGACATTACATGGAATCCATCTATCTAGGAATCCATCTATCTATCTATCTATATACTGTTCTGTTCAGCTTAATATGGTTGTAAGGTAGGCCTATTCTAGTTCAGGGGTCTTCAACAGGGGCTCCGGGACCCCTAAGGGGTCCTAAGAGTTACTACAGCGGGGCCGCCAAATCTGTGTGTGATATGTTTTTTTTTTTTACCTTAACCACTTGAACCCATAGCATCCCCATTCTGAGGAGAACTTCGGCCAAAAAATAGCAGATCTACAGGCCCCCAATGCATTGTATAATTGTATAATTAATTATCTTAACTTATTAATGTCCATGAAGCTCAAACAGGACTGGCACAGTGAGGACATGGGGCCAAATTAAAATAAAATATAAGAACCTCTTGCAGAGTGGTAAGTGCGTTAATACATTGAATACAATACAATATACAAATGAAGGTGGATAAATTACGTATGTGCCTGCTGACATGTTTTATTTGCTTGCTGGTTTTAGCTATAAAAAAAAAAAACTATGTCTGTGGCACTGGTGGTGGTCCTCCCACTGAGGACTACACACCAGCCGAAGATTTAGCCCTGGCATTGAACAAGGGAAGGCCTGTTGTGGAGGGGATCCCGGGGGGGACATCGACGGAGTCGGTGTCCAGCCAAATGTCTGCCCCCTTCATTACGGGTCGGTCTACATTAATTTAATTTGTTCAATAGCCTATACTGCACATAGAACACAATCAACCATTCATGGTGTTATTGGACTGTCTGATTAATTATTAAAGGTCTGACATTGTCTTGCAGTGTCAGGTGGCACCATTCTTCTTGTGGAGCCAGTGGAGGATGAGGATCCAGTGAGTATTATAATTTAATGACACCTGTCAGCACTAGGTCAATACACTCTAAATTCCACTGATCTATTGAATGTGCAGATGCAGAGCTTTTACGAAGAGGAGGCAGAGGCAGATATGGCGGAGGAGGAGGAGGAGGTATCATGTCAATCGCGTGTCAAACAAAAATAGGCCTATACTTATTTAGTCCATATTGGCTATGAAGTCAGTGATGTGTGTCAAAGAAAATATAATTTCCTAACAGGACCAAACAGATGCAGAAACTGCTGGACAGAGCCAGGAGTCTGCGAGCCAGCCTGGCAATGCAGTGAGTATTAACTTAAGGACATTCACCCCAATGCACAATTCCTGCTGCTGTGCTAATTGATATGTGTTTAACAGACTGCAGAGGTGGTGAAAACCCTCTATGCCACTCATTTGCGGCGCCAAATTGAGTTGGCAGAGGTGGATTTAGAATTAAAGACAATTAAGATTGCAAAAGAGAAGATCCTCCTAGAAAAGGAGAAAATCCTCCTAGAAAAGGAAAAAATCCTGCTGGAGAAGGAGAGGATTCTTTTGGAGAGGGAGAAAAAAACCCTGCCATTTGATTTAGAGATTCAAAGAAGGACGATGGTGAAGCTGGGATTAGAAGTCCGCATACTGAAAGAACAAGTATGGTCATCATTTTAATTCACAATGTAAGCATGACTTATAGCACAATGTAGTAATCATATTTTCCCCTCTCTCTCCCAAGCTTCCAGCTGATAAATAGCCGGCCCGTCCCACTCCTGACGGTGAAGAAATAGCTGGTGTTTTTTTGTTGTTTTTACATTTGGAGATTTTTTTGAGTTATCAAGGCTCCTGGGAATTATTTAATATAGGCCTATAGTTTTTGTTCGTTGATTTTCTTCCTAATGACCTCCCTGGATCTATTTATTGCGGCCGTGTTTCATTTATTTTTTATAGGCCTACAAATACTTTCCATGAGCTGAGAATTATGATTTAGGAACCCTGGCCTGTCAATAAATAATTGAATGTTCAAAAAAAACACATGCCTCTCTCATTAATGTACAGTAGGCTACATAGTTATTCTTCCACTGAAATCGTAATGCGACCAATTATAGTTGTACATTTTTCCCGTGGTTTTACTTGGTTCTTCATTTTCAGGTCAGTTTAATATTAGCCTACTTCTGAATGTGGTTTCTTCTTAAAGCTATTTATTTGAATGTATTTGTCCTTTTGTTATATGGTGGGTTTACTAGGCATGTTATGGACTGTCATTACGGGGCCGGGACAGGAGGGGGCACAAGTACACCAGGACTAGGAGTAAAGGTAGCCAGTAGGAAGTATCCGCCCACTGGGGCAGTACATGTATGTTGGCGCTAGTTCTACATGTGTGTGTCCGTGCTGGCTAATAAACAAGCAGCCCATGGCCTGTTGATACGGTATCCATTGTGTGGTGTCTTCTATATTCAATATACGACATTGACGACGAGGACAAATCGGAAGAAGTGTTCGGGTGAGAGGAGATTGCGTTAGTTTTGAGTAAAAGAAGAGTATGATCACGTTTTTACGGACATATGTCGTCAGAGTCGTCGGATGAAGGCAGTGTTGTTGTGGACGAAAACAGTGTTGGGAATCCGAGCGGCTCGGTGCCGGCGGTGGTGTCCGTGAAGATGGCTGGAACAGTGGGATCGGTAGCACACTTTGACAGTGGCGTGCAGACGTGGGAGGAATATTGTGAAATCCTCGATCATTTTTTCATTGCAAATGAGGTTACGAACGCTGAGAAGAAACGGGCCATTTTGCTAAGCTGTGTGGGCGCACAGACCTACACGTTAATGAGGAACTTGTTAAGTACTGATCGCCCGGGAGCTAAATCCTATGAAGAGTTGGTGACTCTGCTGAAAACTCATTTCAACCCAAAACCGAGTGAAATAGTACAGCGGTGGAAGTTTAACTCCAGGGACAGGAGGCAAGGGGAAAATGTTGTGGAATATGTGGCGGAGCTACGGAAGCTCGCCCAGGACTGCAATTTTGGAGATACTCTCACGGTGATGTTGAGGGATCGTTTAGTTTGTGGGATCAACGAGGACAGTATTCAGCGGAGGCTACTCTCGGAGGATGGATTAACTTTTGACACTGCGTTGAGGAAGGCGCAGGCCATGGAGGCGGCTAACAAGGACATCAAGGAGTTAAACAGCGCGTGGGAAAGCGCAAAATGGAGTCGCGCTGCGGAGGGAACTGTGAACAAAGTGACGGATGTCCGGGCGAAGCCGCCTGCCAAATATGGTAAATGCTTCAGATGTGGAGGAACTACCCACTTGGCAAATGACTGTAGATTTGCTGATGAAAAGTGTCATAACTGTGAGAAAATGGGACACATTAGGAGGGCCTGTAAGTCAAAGGCAGGTGAAAATGTGAGTACTCAAAACACATGGAAGAAAAGGGAAGAGAGAGGGAGATTTGAGAAAAAGGCGCATTTCATTCAAGAGGACAGGGAGGATAGTAATGAGGAGGAGGATGTTTTCACTGTATACAGCATAGATAGTACAGAGGACGTAGTCACTACTGTGTACAATATAGATCAGGAGATAATCATTCCTAGAGAAGAACCCCTAAGGCAGAAATTGAGGGTGAATGGAACACCAATGACTTTTGAGGTAGACACAGGTTGTGGCTATACAATAATGTCAACAAGGGAATTTCAGAATTTGGGAAAGCAGGCCAGGACACCCAAGTTGAAGCAGTGCAGAATACAATTGAGAACTTACAGTGGACATCCAGTACCAGTTATAGGTGCAGCTTATGTGAAAGTTGAGTATAAAGACAGGACAAAGTCATTACCAGTGGTAGTAGTGGAAGGAGTAGGACCAAGCCTGGTAGGACGAGGGTGGATAAAAGCGCTGGGGGTGGATTGGCAAAGGGTAAATACAGTAGCAGAACAGGAAGTAAGAGTGCAGGACGTGTTGATGAGACATGAGGCCGTGTTCAAAGAGGAGCTGGGAAAGTTGCAGGGATTCAAGGCAAAGATACACGTAGACAGTGATGCCAAGCCCCGATTCTTCAAACCAAGATCAGTGCCATTTGCTATGAAACAAAAGGTGGAGGCAGAAATAGATCGGTTGCAGAAGGAGAAAATAATAGAACCAGTGACATTCTCAGAATGGGCCGCACCCATAGTCCCGGTGTTGAAGCCCGATATGACAGTTAGGCTGTGTGGGGACTACAAGTTGACTGTAAATAAAGTGTCTTCACTAGAACAGTACCCCATTCCAAGAATGGAAGACATGTTGGCAACCCTAGGAGAGGGTGAAAAATACACTAAGTTAGATATGAGCCATGCATATCAACAGATAGTTTTAGATGAGGAATCCAAGAAATATGTCACAGTTAATACACACAAGGGGCTCTTTGTGTACACCAGGTTACCATTTGGGGTTAGTTCTAGTCCAGCTATTTTTCAGCGTACTATGGAGGGGGTGTTAAGGGGCATTCCTCAAGTAGCGGTGTACTTAGACGATATCATACTGACTGGAAAGGATGACCAGGATCATCTAAAGATACTGGACTCAGTGCTACAGCGTCTGAAGGAGGCAGGACTACGCTTAAAGAGAAGCAAGTGCCAGTTCATGGAGAGAGAAGTGACATTTCTAGGGCATCGAGTGGACACCACAGGCATTCACCCAGTGCCAGCGAAGGTGAAAGCGGTGCAGCAAGCACCTACACCATCATCAGTGACAGAGCTGAAAGGATATCTAGGGCTCTTGAATTTCTATAACAAGTTCTTGCCAAATATGTCTACATTACTAGCACCTTTGCACAAGCTGCTGAGAAAAGAGGTGCCATGGTCATGGGGACCAGAACAAGAAGCAGCATTCAAGCTGTCAAAAGAACTGTTACAGTCTAGCAGGGTATTGGTGCACTATGATGAAGCCAAGGAGTTGATTCCACTGATCTATTGAATGTGCAGATGCAGAGCTTTTACGAAGAGGCAGAGGCAGATATGGCGGAGGAGGAGGAGGAGGTATCATGTCAATCGCGTGTCAAACAAAAATAGGCCTATACTTATTTAGTCCATATTGGCTATGAAGTAGCCAATAGGAAGTAAGAGTGCAGGACGTGTTGATGAGACATGAGGCCGTGTTCAAAGAGGAGCTGGGAAAGTTGCAGGGATTCAAGGCAAAGATAAACGTAGACAGTGATGCCAAGCCCCGATTCTTCAAACCAAGATCAGTGCCATTTGCTATGAAACAAAAGGTGGAGGCAGAAATAGATCGGTTGCAGAAGGAGAAAATAATAGAACCAGTGACATTCTCAGAATGGGCCGCACCCATAGTCCCGGTGTTGAAGCCCGATATGACAGTTAGGCTGTGTGGGGACTACAAGTTGACTGTAAATAAAGTGTCTTCACTAGAACAGTACCCCATTCCAAGAATGGAAGACATGTTGGCAACCCTAGGAGAGGGTGAAAAATACACTAAGTTAGATATGAGCCATGCATATCAACAGATAGTTTTAGATGAGGAATCCAAGAAATATGTCACAGTTAATACACACAAGGGGCTCTTTGTGTACACCAGGTTACCATTTGGGGTTAGTTCTAGTCCAGCTATTTTTCAGCGTACTATGGAGGGGGTGTTAAGGGGCATTCCTCAAGTAGCGGTGTACTTAGACGATATCATACTGACTGGAAAGGATGACCAGGATCATCTAAAGATACTGGACTCAGTGCTACAGCGTCTGAAGGAGGCAGGACTACGCTTAAAGAGAAGCAAGTGCCAGTTCATGGAGAGAGAAGTGACATTTCTAGGGCATCGAGTGGACACCACAGGCATTCACCCAGTGCCAGCGAAGGTGAAAGCGGTGCAGCAAGCACCTACACCATCATCAGTGACAGAGCTGAAAGGATATCTAGGGCTCTTGAATTTCTATAACAAGTTCTTGCCAAATATGTCTACATTACTAGCACCTTTGCACAAGCTGCTGAGAAAAGAGGTGCCATGGTCATGGGGACCAGAACAAGAAGCAGCATTCAAGCTGTCAAAAGAACTGTTACAGTCTAGCAGGGTATTGGTGCACTATGATGAAGCCAAGGAGTTGATACTAGCCTGTGACGCGTCACTGTATGGTGTGGGGGCGGTCCTGGCTCACCGCATGACGGATGGATCCGAAAAGCCCATTGGGTTTGTATCACGCACCCTAAATCCAGCAGAGAAAAATGATTCACAATTGGACAAAGAAGGGCTGGCTGTGATATTTGGGGTGAAACGTTTCCATAAATATCTGTATGGGAGGAAGTTTCAAATCTACACTGACCACAAACCATTGATAAGCTTGTTCAATGAGATGAAGGCCGTGCCCCAGATGGCTTCGCCAAGGGTCATGAGATGGGCGGTAACACTAAGAGCATATGAATATGAGATCAGATTCAGAGCGGGAAAGGATAATGGAAATGCAGATGCTCTCAGCCGCCTGCCGTTACCTGATTGTCCAGAGGCAGCTATCATAGAGGACCAAGTGTTGATGCTGGCACAAGACCAGTTCCCCTTGATGACACATGCACAGATCAGGAGCTGGACAATCAGAGACCCCATTCTAGCGAGAGTACGTGAGTATCTACTAAAGGGGTGGCCTGATAATATGGGGGTTGAATTTAGTCCTTATCGACAGAGACAACAGGAGCTTAGTGTTCAGGATGGGTGTGTACTGTGGGGGGCCCGGGTAGTGATTCCACAGAAAGGAAGAGCAGCAATGCTAGAGCAACTGCATCAATCACATCCAGGCATGAGTCGAATGAAAAGTTTAGCCAGAAGCTATCTGTGGTGGCCAAATATGGACATGGACATAGAGCATAAGGTCAAGTCATGCACCACATGTCAAGAGCACAGGAAGGCTCCTGCTAGTGCACCTCTCCACCCCTGGGAGTGGCCGGACAAACCCTGGAGAAGGCTGCACATAGATTATGCAGGGCCTTTCATGGGGAAAATGTTTCTTGTGATAATAGATGCGCACTCAAAGTGGATGGAGGTGTTTCCTGTGAGTTCAGCCACATCGGCAGCTACTATAAATTGTCTGAGGAACAGTTTTAGTACACATGGAATTCCTGAGATAATTGTTTCAGATAATGCTCAAAATTTTGTCAGTGAGGCAAGTAAGCAGTTTATGGCAAAGAACGGAATCACACATATTACAGCAGCTCCTTACCACCCGTCCTCAAATGGACTAGCAGAGAGAGCGGTACAAATCTTGAAAGACCTCATGAAAAAGAGTTCAGGTGACACATTGGAGACAAAACTGAACAGGGCTCTGTTCAGTTATCGCATTACCCCCCAATCTACGACAGGGTTGTCTCCTGCTGAGATGATGATGGGTAGGAAACTCAGGTGCACATTAGATTTAATACACCCAGACCTAAAGCAGAAAGTGGAATCAAAACAGCTGAGTCAGAAGGCATATCACGACAGGCATGCATCAGCTCGTAACTTTAGGATTGGGGACACAGTGTATACTAGAAACTTTGGATATGGGCCTAAATGGATTCCAGGTTTAGTACAGGAGATCACTGGACCAGTGTCTTACAAAGTCTTGTTGGGGAACAGCAGAGTGGTCCGGAGACACGTGGATCAACTATTCAGCAGACAGGAGATGGATCATCCGGCAGCAGCAGCGGCAACAGCAGCCGAGACGGAGGGCAACGACGACACGGAGACCGGGGAGGGGAACCAGGGACCACCCCAGGATAGCAGCAGCTCATCACGGGCCGAGGAGGTTTCTACGGCGTCACCGGCAGAGGAGGTCGAGGGAGAGAATGGTGCAGCCGGAGGGGAGCTGAGACGCTCTCACAGAGAAACGAGACCACCAGATCACTTGAAGGACTTTGTCAGGTAAAAGGAGATATTGCTTATGGGCAAGAATGCGCCCATGTCTCCTTTGGGTAGTGTGGTAGTCCACCCACACTACCAGGAACCTGACGAAACTGAACTGTGAATTTTGTTCCGCCATTTCGTATAAAAAATAAAAATAATTCTACTGTGACTGTGTGTGTGCTGTTAAAGACAGACTATTAGTGGGGGACACAGTAGTCAGGGAAACAGCAGGCAGTAGTGCAAATTTAAGGGGAAGGAGATGTTATATGGTGGGTTTACTAGGCATGTTATGGACTGTCATTACGGGGCCGGGACAGGAGGGGGCACAAGTACACCAGGACTAGGAGTAAAGGTAGCCAGTAGGAAGTATCCGCCCACTGGGGCAGTACATGTATGTTGGCGCTAGTTCTACATGTGTGTGTCCGTGCTGGCTAATAAACAAGCAGCCCATGGCCTGTTGATACGGTATCCATTGTGTGGTGTCTTCTATATTCAATATACTACACCTTTTCTACAATGTATTTGGCAGGTGTATTTGTGTTGTAATTTAGAGCTTATTATAGTTATTAGAGTAGTTTATTAGAGTTTGAGTTAATTTTAATTTAGTTAGTGGTCAGCGTTAATTTCGTTAGTTGTGAAGGATTATACAAAAATGAAACCTAAATGGTGTGCTTCAATGGCAAATAAAATCGACACACACACAAAGAGTAACATAAATGATGCTTTACTGCATGCTTTACTGCACACCAGGCAGGTTTTTTTTAACGGGGAAAAAAAAGGAGAACAAATTTACAATTTAACAAAATAATTTGTGGCATAGCGCTCCCTTACGGCCGTGCCTTCAGGGTTGTCGGTATATAGTTGTGGGATGTCGTCCCACTCCCTGTCCACCACCACTGTGGGAGCCCTCTCCTTCCTTATCACTGCAATATTGTGGAGGACAGAGCATGCGACTATTATGTCGCATGCCCTGTCTGGGGTCACTCTCATGCGCTGGAGGCAATGGAACCGGGCCTTTAAATGGCCAAACGCCATTTCAATCCTGGCCCTTGTCCGGGCATGCGCGTAATTATAATGACGCTCTGTTGGGGTCTGTGGGTCTGGGTATGGGGTGAGGAGGTAGGGCTCACAGGGGTACCCCTTGTCTCCCAGTATCAGGCCTGGGAATTCACCTGACAAAAAAAACGCAATAGTTAGGGCTGCATAAATAGCAGGGTAAAACGTTGGAAACTATCATGATAATAATAATAAACTTTCTTTGGATAGCACCTCTCATGACATGAAATGCAGCTGAAAGTGCTTTACAGAGCAAGAATACAATTACAACCAATTTAACAATAAAGCAAAAGCATAAGACAACATTAAGATAATGTTATACAAATAATGATGAACAAATTGGTGAGAGACTATACCTTGTTCCAGTCTCTGTGCAATACCGCAGGATCTAAAGATCCTTGCGTCATGCGCTGATCCTGGCCATAATGCCACGACGTTGGACATGTAGAGGTCCGCATCACAGATCATCTAAAACAGTAAAATAAGATGTGTTAATTTAATGTAGTCTATGTAGGTGAATTAATGCCTATATTTTACATTAAAGATTAGTCATTCTTACTTGCACGTTAATGCTGTGGAACCACTTCCTATTGAGGAAGTCGGCTTCATGGTCACCCGAGGGTCTTTTTATTTTAATGTGGGTGCAGTCCACACAACCTAGGACATTAGGGAAGCCTGCAAACATAATTGAAATTAATAGTCTAATTTACTGTTCAAAAGTTACACATAATTATTATTATATCTAATAATATAATATAACTTAAATTCATGTTACCGGCAATTTGATAGAAATCCTCCTTGATATAGTTCAGTCCTCTGTGCCCAGGGAAAGAAATGAAAACTGGTGCTAATGACTTTAGGGCAAGGCTTACTTTGCGAATCGTCCTGCACACAGCGGCTTTGCTGAGATTCTCAGCATCGCCAACTGTGTACAGGAACGTGCCACACGCAAAGTATCTCATTGCGATACAGACCATTTGTGGGACCGTCAAGGCGTGGCTCCTTTCGGTCGTGGTAGAAATTCGGGGGCCAAGCAGTCTACAGATGTAGCGTATGCCTGCCCCCGAAAATCGGTATCGCTCATATAACCAAGCATCATTGAAGTTAAAGGGGTCAGACCTGTCTCTAAACACCTTTTCACTTCTCAGTGCCCTACGCAAGATCTGCGCCTCTACGTCCTCCACTGCAAACACAAAGGGGCATGCCATCATGTAGCTCGAGAATAATGATTCCCACAGGCTTTTATATACTCTAACTTCATTGAAAACACCCTTGCAAAGTTGTCAGCCATTTTTTTTAAATCTCAAGAACTTCAGTAATATATATTATCAAACATCTAACAACAAGATGAACTATTTCAGTCATATAATTAATTTGATTATATCTTATTGTATTGATTTCATTTTATTTGAATGCAGGGTCATTAAAATGAGTCCATATACAAACACATGTTTTGAATTAACTGTGGAAAAACTTGAAGAACAAGGCACTGGCTTAAGTAAGCTTGGCTGTTAGCCTGCTCCTGACCAGGCTAACTTCACAGCTAAATTGCCATGGTAACTAAGCTAGGCTTGCTTCAATTCTCTTTTGAGGAATCGGATAAGGCTAAACTTAGCCAGGGTGAACTGGCTAAACTAATCTTCAAGATAATTCACCTTTTGAGGAACCGAGTCAGCTCTAATCCTGGCTAAATTAAGCCAGGATAGGTGGTAAAGCCAGGCTTTAGCTCTAATTCACCTTTTGAGGAACAGGCCCCTGCTATTTTTACAAGGCATCACATAATATAACATAGTAAATATATAGGCTACATTATCATCATTCATAATCAGAGTGTCAGTGGTGCTACAGTGTTGTGTGAGAATCTACTGTCAGACCAATTCAGATCAAAGAGGATTTTTGACATGTCAACAAGAAGTTTGTTGACATGAACTGGACAAGACAGGATCAAAATGTCGTTTACTTCAAGGTTGTTTACATGACCTGACCTCAAATTCACTTTGAAGCATTCAGAGGGGGGGGGGGGGGGGGGCTGTGTGCACCTGCATCCCCCTCCAAAAAAAGAATAAAAATAGCAGATCTACAAGCTCACACCACACTTGTAGATCTGCTATTTTTATAAGCACAGTAAATATATAGGCATCATAATCAGAGGGTGTCCCTACGCTACTCTGTGTGTGTGTGTGTGTGTGTGTGTGTGTGTGTGTGTGTGTGTGTGTGTGTGTGTGTGTGTGTGTGTGTGTGTGTGTGTGTGTGTGTATGTGTGTGTGTGTGTGTGTGTGTGTGTGTGTGTGTGTGTGTGTATGTGTGTGTCTTATAACTTATAAGCAGACCTGGCAACAACTTCTCGTGTCTAGTCCACCAAACACACAATAAAACACAATAAAAAAATATTCTTACCACTGCTGAAGTGAGCAGTAGAAAGCTTTCTCTTCCGTGGATCCCAGCGATCACCAGAGCCCTCATCACTGCTACTGGAGGAAGAGCTGTCGCTGTCGCTGTCGTTGTCTGTGACAACTGGGCTGCGAACGGGCTCCGGACGGGTCCTGCCGCTCCGACGAACACCGTCGGTCGGTACCGCGGCAGTAGATGGGCCCGCTACGGCCGTAGTGGAGATCGCCCCCACTAACTGCTGCTTGTCGGGCTCCGGACGGGTCCTGCCGCTCCGACGAACACCGTCGGTCGGTACCGCGGCAGTAGATGGGCCCGCTACGGCCCCCACTAACTGCTGCTTGTCCTCGCCGTCCACCGCAGTAGATGGGCCCGCTACGGCCGTAGTGGAGCTCGCCCCGACTAACTGCTGCTTGTCCTCGCCGTCCACCGCAGAAGAAGGGCCCGCTGCGGCCGTAGTAGAGATCGCCCCCACTAACAGTACGTTTTAACAGCGGGCGACTCTCGGGCGATCGCCGGCGACATCGTCCAAAAGATAAAGAAAATCCATCTTTCATCGCCCCCCCGCCCACTTCGCCCTATCGCCAGTAGTCGCCGGCTCTCATAGACATATAATGCACTTCCGGAAAATACTATCCTGATCGCCCGCTGATCGGCCGCTGTTAAAACGTACTGTAACTGCTGCTTGTCCTCGCCGTCCACCACAGTAGAAGATGGGCCCAATCCCAGTAACTGGCGTAACAGTTTCTTGTCGTCCACAGGAGGTGGACAAAGCGGCTCTGGTTGCACTGGCACTGCTGGTTGTGTCCGAGTAGCCCGAGTCAACGACTCCAACAGTGTCTGCTGGCGTAGCGAACCGGACGCTTGTTTAGCGCCCCTGTTTGAGCGTTTTTTGCCCCTCATCTTATACTACACTATATCTGATCTCTTTTTTTTTTTTTTTTCTCCTCTCCTCTCCTCGATCACTATAACTGACCACTTATTATACGTAGCCTGCGAGTTAGTTCTGGCAGCATACACTCGAGAGACATTCTATGGTGCTGTTTACAGCATCATGCAGACCCATACAGTACGTCATACTCTGACGTGGCAGTCAGCTGTCCAATCGGGCGGGTTATTTAAGCTCACCTTCATCTGTGTTCTGTCTGCTTAGTGTTTCATAGGTGTTGTCATGCAGCGGTTGCGGTTTGGTTGTTGTTTGCTGGTTGTTTGCTGGTTGTTCGGTTGTTTGCTGGTGATACTTCTACACACTGTTTAAAAATCATGCTCCCCAGCTCAGTAGCTGCTGTTGTTGCTGGTGCTACTGCTACACAATCCTTAAAATGCATTATTCTGATTCAACAAAAGCTAAGTTGTTGTTGCTGCTAAATGCTGTTGTTGATGTTCATCTGTGGGCTGCTGGTTCTAATGTGGTATTCGTTC
Organism: Gymnoscopelus braueri; assembly: GCF_963280865.1. Lineage (NCBI taxonomy): Eukaryota > Metazoa > Chordata > Actinopteri > Myctophiformes > Myctophidae > Gymnoscopelus > Gymnoscopelus braueri. Next base: position 8,653 of record NW_027660720.1, on the reverse strand, counting down.
GATTTCTAAAGGCATAGCTACTTAAATTGCATGAATTGTTTCTAACTCAACAACAACGGTGTATGTCCCTCCGGGCTATGGGATTTCATCTGGGTTGCCCTGATTTATTATTATAAGCATCGCTGGGCTTATTTTTCTGTAAAGTCGCTTGTTATTGGTGGTTTTGGCTTATTTCTGGGGTATAGTTGCTTAGGATTGCTTCCTAAGGTGGTTCTGTCATGGTCCCCCGGATTTGTTTCAAAATCTTTCAAATATTCCACTTTCTGAAAGTAGCAGATCATTTACATTTCATATATGTCATGCTGATTTCTCTCTCAATATCTGGCAACTTAAACATTCCTGCAGCATTCCTGCAGGGTGAGATCATGGGTGCGTTCGGAAATTACGCACCGGAGCACACTCGCCTATTAGTTTGTATTGGCCAGTGCGCTCAGTGCTGTATTTTCGAACGCGCCCCCATGTGTCTAGCTGACGGTAGCCTCGGTCCCAGCCTCACGGAGAGATCAGCTGTTTATCGTGAAGCTTAAGTAAGGTTGCTTCTTGCTGTGCCATTTACTACCAGAAGCTTTAATTGAAAATGATTTTATCAATCTATATAATGTTCTGGTATGGTTTCTGTGCGGAATGGATTAAATTAATTCTATGGTATAAAGCGGCGAGCTTCGCTTCCGCATTCCGCAATACACGCTGTCGTGTCTGACTATGACGTCACTGGTTGAACTTTTCGGTGCAGTCTGGGAAATGTAGTATGCTTAAATCCTCCGGCGTAAGTAGGCGCTGTAACCGCCAAGATAAAGTCAGATAATTACAAGTAATTCAGCTTAGATTTTCTTGTCACTTTAGTGATACAGGAGTAGGCAGATTTCAATTGAGTAAAGCAGCAATTATAGCAAGTATCTCCGTTTAGGAAGTACACCTGTTAGTTGGTCTGGTTCATGATTTCAAACAATATTCAATCAATGGATGTTCTTAAATATACTGTAAAGAAACTATAATTGCAGATTGGTCATTATGGTGCTCTTAAAATGTTTATGATTAAGTAGTCTATAGTTGTGCAGATTGGTCATTATATTGTGTAAATCTTTTTATGTTGCAGCCAGTATGAGTAGGGCTGATTTTATCTTCATGTGCTGATGGTGGCTACAGCTATTTTCATTTGATGTAGCTACGTTCTCTGCTATCTAACTTACAGAGTAGGCTAAATGGCTTGGATGTTGTCAAATAATTGTAGCCAGTTAATTGTGCTAAGATTGTGGAGGTAGGCTTTTAAAATATAATGATGAGTAATTATCTGCAATCATGTAAATTATATTAGGCTTTATATTGTGTTGGCTCGCAATGCTGGTTAGATGTACTTGTTGCATTCTACATTGCCTATATGCTCTTGTATTGCAAGCTAATTAAGCTTAATTTGCTTTAAAAGTCAGGATTAGTTAAAGGTGATTTACGTTGCTGAATACACCTTGGATAATACATATATATATAGATATATAAAACATTTTATAATCAAAGTAGTCTATAGTTGTGCAGACTGGTCATATCATGTTAATTTATTTATGTTGCAGCTAGTAGGTGTGGGGTTGATTTATTTTCATGTGCCCGATGGTGGTTATAGCTATTTATCATTTGTGTAAACCTACGTCTTCTGATATCTATTTTGCAGAGTAGGCTGAATTGCATCGGAGGTTGTCAATTAATTGTAGCAGTTCAATTGCCTCTATTTTGTGGTGGCGGTAAAGTAGGCTGTTTAATATAATAATGAAGTGAATTAATTTCAAATCAAGCAAGTAATAATAGGTTATTGTGTTGGCTTGCAGTGCTGGTTCAATGTACTGGTTGCATTCTACTGTTGCCTATGCTCTCGTATTGCTAAGCTATACTTGTTTTAAAGGTCGGGATGATTAAAAGGTGATTCTCATTTTGCGGCACACACCTTGGATATGAGGATGGTAGGCTGCAGTAACTTTCTTAAGTAGTCTTTGAACACTGAAAGGAACCCATGTGTTTCATTTGATTCTTTAGCAAATGGCAGCCCGTTTAAATGGTCATGGTGATATATTGAGATGGATATAAACACTGCTAAGTTTGGTTTTGTCTTGGGAACTACGTATGTTCCAGTTCCCCGGATGTAATGCATACTATGAAAAGCGGTTGACAAGTGATGTTGACATGTTATTTGCGACAAGCTTTCAGAAGTAAGTATTGCAGCAGAATAATCGGGGTTGTCAATGTGGCTAGGAACCTAACACTGCTTGTTTAATGGGTCGGCCTAACAAATCATTAAATAGTAGAGTGTGCATTAGGGAAGGACTGTTGTTGCGATAGACTGTAATGGCAGTCTCCGATTTGCATCATTTAATAGCTGTCATCTCCGTCCAGGTTATGTGGTGCTGGCCATGTTAAAATTAATTAGTCAGTAAACCAAGTACCGTGGTTGAGTTTTTTTTTTAAAAGGTTTAAGATCTTCAACCGCTCAAACTTGACGTTTCGTTATGAAGTTATTGAACTTGATGAATGTTATGGTCGTTAATTAAATCATCTCAGGAGGCAAACTTTTTAGTTTACTCCAGTTGTTATGTCCTTTAAAGGGTGTTTTATTCTCGGTATTTGACACAGGCTGTGGTTCTCCTTGCAGTCTCGTAAGCAAGGTTGCAATTTTATAAGCATGTAATGTAAAGAGAGTACTGGATTCAGATTAAATATGTTGGTTCTGCTAGCCAAGTCCATATCCACTGCTTTCATCTATGTGGAGTCTAATCTGAGCGTATATCAAGAGCTAGACATGCATCCATCATTCGATGTTTCATTTCTATGGAAGGACATTTATGATTTATCTTAAGTCTCTCATTGGAAGCTGCTTCAGTATTCTGTTAATTAGGAAGTCAATCTATGGTTAGATGGGGCAGTCATAGATCTTGCTGTTAACACACAGATCTTAGTCTGTTCTCACACAAAGCAGCATTATGTTTTATCTGTGGCTCATTTGTTCAACAGGTCATGTCCCATCTTCAGTTTAAGCTTTAATTCAGCAGAACAAATCTCAACTTTCTGCATATTTTCAGTTGGTGCACAGTTCAATCGTTCTGATTAAAATGGTCCTTAGTGCCATGTTCGTCATGTGCGCTAAAATGGGGAGTTTGTTGGCTCAGGATGTAATGAATACAAGTGTTGTAATTGCTAAATGTAAATGGTAGTTCTGTTATTACCATGCATATATGGTGGTCGCTGGGTGGAGTTAAGGTTTAGCGTAACCTCAAAGTCATGTTAGGTTTAAAATGTTCTTTAGTTGGCACTAGAGAGGTCAGCTGGTTGCTCATACTCAAGGCATCATGGTTGATGCGGTTAAGGGGCATCATGGCTGATGCAGTTAAATGGCTGATGTGGTTAAATGGCATCATGGCTGATGCGGTTAAGTGGCATCATGGCTGATGCAGTTGGGTTGCTCATGATTGAGTCGTGGTGCATGGTGCACGGGTACTGATTTCAGATTTCTTAAAAAAAATAAAATAATAATAATGATAATGATGATGATGATGATGATGATGATGATAATAATAATAAATAAATTTATATATAGAATGTCCTCTTCGATCCTACTCGCGGTGCGGCACCGCACGGCGGTGGACATCGCTTTAGGTCATCGTCTAGGACTCCTGAGTTCAGGAATCAACAGGTGTTCTGTTGAAATAAATAAATAATAATTATTATATTAAAAAAAAAAAAAAAATTATATATCGCATCATGGTTGATGCGGTTGGATGGCATCATATGGCTGATGCGGTTGGGTGGCATCATACGGCTGATGCGGTTGGGTAGCATAAGAGTTGATGCGGTTGGGGGCATCAACTCTGAGCTTGCATCACGGTTGCATTAACACTTAGTCATGTTAAGTTTAAGTAGTATATTCCTCTATGTGGCATTAGAGGAATGGTTAAGTGCTGCCATGCCATGGCAGCTAAGGCCTTTTTAGTTCACATAAAGTTAGTATGTCCTAGCCGATCCCAGACGCCTGTCTCGGTGTGTTGGGGGAAAAGATGGGATATCGGCTTGGTCAATTGGTTTGAGGTAATCACCACTCACATAGTTTCTACCATCAGATAGGATATTCCTCTATGTGTTATTAGGGGAATGGCTAAGTGCTGCCATGCCATGGCAGCTAAGGCCTTTAGTTCACATAAAGTTAGTATGTCCTCGCTGATCCCAGACGCTGGTCTTCACTGTTTTGGGGGAAAGGATGGGATATCAGCTTGGTCAATTGGTATGGGTTTGAGGTTTCACCCCACACATAGTTCCACATAGAAGTTCACATAATGTTAGAATATCCTAGCATGATCCAGAATTGCTAGCTGCAATTTCGTCACTGACTCCATCAGGAGTCAAGTGGGATATCTGCTTGGATGAATCGGTGAGCGTTCACCGTAGGGCGTTCTTGATTCCGCAGTGTTGGGGGTTGTTATGTATATATATCTCCCTGCTCTTAAAGGTTAATGATGGTTGTCTTAATTATGCTGAGCAGGGAGAAAAATGTAGCAGAGCCTGAACGCCAAAATAAAATATATTACATCCACTCTTGTATTCTCATTCTATAATATTGTTTCATATATTTGGTCTGTAATATTGGTTCAATCTATTCGTGAGTTATCTGACAGAAATTATACGTAGCCTGCGAGTTAGTTCTGGCAGCATACACTCGAGAGACATTCTATGGTGCTGTTTACAGCATCATGCAGACCCATACAGTACGTCATACTCTGACGTGGCAGTCAGCTGTCCAATCGGGCGGGTTATTTAAGCTCACCTTCATCTGTGTTCTGTCTGCTTAGTGTTTCATAGGTGTTGTCATGCAGCGTTTACTCCCACCACCACCCCAGCACCACCAGTGGGCTCTGCTATTGGTTCTGTTCCCCATGGGGGGTTGTTATGTATATATATCTCCCTGCTCTTAAAGGTTAATGATGGTTGTCTTAATTATGCTGAGCAGGGAGAAAAATGTAGCAGAGCCTGAACGCCAAAATAAAATATATTACATCCACTCTTGTATTCTCATTCTATAATATTGTTTCATATATTTGGTCTGTAATATTGGTTCAATCTATTCGTGAGTTATCTGACAGAACTCCTCTCCTGTCTGCTCCGCTCTCCGACCACACCAAATGATCTCTCCTCTTCACACTCCTCTTCTCTACACGCTTATCTCCTCTCTCTCCGACTACACTACACCAAAAGATCTCTCTCCTCTCCTCTCGATCCTCTCCTCTCCTCTCCGCTCCTCACTCGACTGAAATAAACTAAACTGAACTAAACTAAAGACACTCAACCGCTCACAATTTCTAACACACTCTCATGCAGTCTCACACACACACACACACACACACACACACACACACACTCAATCACTAACTGACTCACAAACTGTCTCACACACTGACTGACCTGTCTCAAAAATAATTTTACCTTGTTTGCTGTTACCAACCCTCACTCTTTTCACTCCGATCTCCGTCTCTCTCTCTCTGTCTCTCTGAAATGTTTGGGCGCACAGGCCGAGGCGGCACCACCGTCTCCTTTTTAAAACATTTGGGCAAACAGCTGTTTGTGATCAGCTGACTGATCACGTGTTTTTTCGGTTAACCCCTTCATCTACAGGTCCAATATTAACGTACAAGCTGCGCAACAGTGTAATATACAGTAATCAATGAAAAAACCCATCAACGGTTTAAACCGTTGATGGGCCCGTGGCAGTTAAAGGGGTACATTTTGATTCACGAGTATAACCGTGGATGGCAGGTAATGTGTTAAGAGGATTTTAAACCCTAGAAAGCACTATGGCTTGTTTCCATTGGGGTCCTTTGTACTCAATTCATCGAAACATTTAATGACAGACAATTATACACTACTATGGGGGGGGGGGGGGGGGACTTTGACTTTTTACAGGGGCCTGTTCCAAAATGCAGCCACCTGTAAGTGCTCTTTTAGAGTGGTTTTGAAGGAGAGTAAGGATTCACATTTTTGTATGACTGTTGGTAGGGCATTCCACATGTTTGTGGCATAGCAGTAGAACAATTTTAATCCCTTGTTAGAGCCAAATCTGGGGTTGAATGTGACTTGTGGAGCTCCCTCTGGTGTTGTGATTGTGGACGTCATTAACGTTTTTGAAATAGTAGGTACATGGGTGTCTTTGTGGTGTAGGGTGCGTGTGAAGCATCGGTTACGTTAGTATAGTAGCATAGATAATATATGTACTCCCTTTTCTTCCCCTCGGGGGGCGAAAAGAAGAGCTCAGCGCACAAGTTGAGTAGCCAACAGCAAGGTGGGGGACCAGTCGGCATTGGTGCACCCACATCAGCAGGTTTACCTCATCATGGGAAAGATAGTGCTACTGGGGAGAGCGCACCCCCTTTGGCACTTTAAAAACGTCCTTGCGCAGGAATCCAAACTATCCACTTCTGTAGAAACCCTGACAGACCTGGACTACGCCGATGACATCTGTTTATGTTACCTAATCAAGTAGAACAGGAACTCACACTCTTAACCAGTCGATGAATAAAACTGAAGTGTGTAATTTGAAGAGCATTGCATTGCGTGCAGCACAAATTGTCTTCTTTGAATAGACTATCATCTTATATAAACACAATTGACACAAGGAATTGACACTCTCGCTTCTGCTGATTATGGGCAAATTTGATTCACAGAGATTTGTTGAGAATTAGGAGAGAGGGAGCCTTTGAACGTTGTGCCGTTGTGTCCATTGCAGGCGCGCTCTACCAAACAAATTTGGCATAGCGGGTGGTTTTATTTGCACTTTCCCAAACGTGGGCAAAATAGCAATAAACAAATATAGCTGCAAGCAGCAATAAGCGGTTTCGAGGGAAAAGGCAGAGGCAGGAAGAGGCAGGCAGAGAGAAAGAGAGAGAGATGAGAGAGAGAGAGAGAGAGAGAGAGAGAGAGAGAGAGAGAGAGAGAGAGGCAGTGAGAGAGATAGCGAGAGAGAGAGAGAAGAAGTGAACATGCATTAATTAACAAAGTCATGATTTTTGTTCAGTAAATTATATTTGTACTGGTTAAATTGGGGTTTGAACCAGGGACCTACAGACTTGCGGGTAGACAGTGTACTTACTGAGCCATTGGATAGACAGAATTGGATTTCATGTGTGCTAAGTTATCATACAGCATGGGTTGCTTATTATATACATACAAGCTCATAACGCGTCACATTGTAGATCGGCTGTATGTGGTTACTGTAGGTGTTGTATTAATAATTACATCTGCAAAGTAACAAGTAACTAAAGCTGTCATATGCTGTAATTGTAGTAGAGTAGAAGTAACACAAATGGAAAGTAAAGTAAAAGTACCTCAAAAGTGTACTGTGCTTTGTAAGCACTTGTATTGGTACTTGAGTAAATGTACCTGTACACTTTTCAGCACCATTGAGGAGCCAATGACTGACAGGCTAGGTATTACCAGGTGCACTAATTGCTAGAGTGCAGAGGGACATGGGTTGATATTAATGGTATTAACTCAAAATGTATATATCACACAGCTTAGATTTTTTGATTAAATCGGAGAGTGATGTAAAAAAAATATGTAGTGTAAAAGTTGCACGTTCATCAAATGTCAATGTATAATGTGTCTTGTGTCTGGTACCCAGCTTCTGGTGGACTGTAAGCAAGTTTCATCTTCTGACCATTCACAGAGCTCCTGGCTTCAATTGCTGCAAATGAAAACCAACCCCCTTCATTTTCCAGCCACTAAAAAGTCCCCTCTTTTTCCCTTCATTTTCTCTTCCGCATTTTCTGGCCAATACAATCTTCCCCTCTCCCACCAGTTGCCAATCAAAATGGCACATTCACTCCTCATACGGTACCAATAGAACCCCCCCCCCCCCCTTCCACAATTCCAGCCTATCATTGGCACTTTACCTGCAGGGCGCCAGCCCTCAAATTGAAGATGGCTTTTCACTTCTCACTCAGTTGTTTCCTGCACAGCCACAGCGTGTGGAAAATTTGTTTGGTGGGATGAACAGCAGCTTTCTTTTCCTTCGAGAGATCAACCTCCTTCTAGGGTAAGAGGCCAAAATGATGGCGATATATTAAAATACTTTAAAATGGATCGTTTTTGCATTGTGTGCATTGCACTGTTAAATCTGTATCAACAGCACAGTGATGCTGCTCGTTCATGCAAGAACCAATTAGGTTGGCTTGAAACCTCGACATTTTATGGACAATGTCATGCTGTTTAGTACAACGTTTTATTTTAATTGAATGGTTAAATAATTGCATGTACGTTATAGCCATGGGTGGCTAGTGTCGCTTGTCCGCTGAACTTCAGCCTGGTGTTTGCACGTTTTCGATTTACAGCGTGTACATCTACATATACGTTCAGATTTCAAATATAAAGTGCTTACCCCATGGCCACAGATGTTACAATTCTGGACGGGCCCTCGAAAGTACCCCTATTCTCCGGATTGTTAAATAAAAAGCATTTTAATCCGATCGATGGCCATTTTCTCTAGCTTTCAACTGTGTGACCCTATCTGTTGGGAGGTGTATTGCACCCTCATACATTATAACTCTATGATTAAAATGGCGTACGATCGGATTAAAATGATTATTATTGAACAATACGGAAGATAGTCTAGTCTAACTGATGTTGTTGG
>NW_027660721.1:22500-24663 GCF_963280865.1 Gymnoscopelus braueri | reverse complement strand
TCCCCTGGAGAGAGCCACATAGACGGGCTGAAAATAAAATGGAATAGAAAGGCAATAAAAGCCCGCGTTGTTGTTGTGGTGGGTTGTCCATTTTCATTAGGCCCACCTTTCAAGTCCGCTAACGCCGGCTGTACTGGTACTGCTGCTATCTCAAAGCCGGCCAAATTGTGAATGATAAACAGGAACGCTCACCGCCTCCAAACTAGAGCCCTTGAGGGCTCTGGCTGACAGAAAGTGTCAATGACGTTCCTATCAGTGACACGCATTAGGTGAGACCCACTTGTTCACATCAAAGGTGGGACAACCTGAAGCGTCAAAACATCCCAATCTTTATATTTTGCTTGTTTGCCGTCGTATAGAACCGGGTGCTTTTGTACATTGTTAATATACCGTTTATAGCGCGGTTGTCACCTATGCTAGCCTGGTACATGCAGAGGAAGATGGGGACTGCTGTAATTTTTTATAGAAAGCCCTATTATTTTTTCAGGATCTGTGCTAGACCTTTGTCTGTTTAATTAAGCTGGCTTGTGTTTCTCAAAAAAGTAATTTAAATCGAGTGAAAACACAAACATGATACTGCGGTACAAGTTTGAACTCGCCGACGCCGGGACGCGCCATACACATTGTGTGTGTTTTGGTGGTCGTGTGCTCCCCCGCGTCAACACTCCAAAATAGAACCGGAAAGTTCTGAAAGATGCGGCAACAGGTTTTGACACGCCCACTTGGCGGCTTCCAATCTGCCTGCACCTGCTGAAAACAATTGGTGCGCTGTCTTCCATTCTATTCTGCCAGAGCCTTTATATGTTCATCCCTGATTGTTGTAGAGTTGGCGCTAGCTACCCTGTCTCCTACGTTTTGTATAAAACGTAGGAACAGAAAGATTGGTTGCTGTTGTTCTGTGGCTCTTTGGTTCGTTTTTTGTGTTGGTATCACAGTGTATTATTACGAACCAATCACACAAACAAACCGAATCGACTGTAGTCGCAGCGAGAGATACAAGTGAGTGGGAGCAGCCTTTGAACTGAAAGAGAATAGTTTGTTGTCGATGATGAAGACCAGAGCCACTGCAGAATCAAACAGTGAGGAAAGTTACTTACTTACTTACTTACTTAGCCCATTCAGACCGGAAAATAATCTGTGTAATTTTAATTTTTCTTTAGCTATTCAAAAATAGCAGATATACAAGCTCGTTGCGCGGCACCGAGTGCCGCGCTACAAGCTTGTAGATCTGCTATTTTTGAAATATCGTGCAGATTTGTTCAAATCTTTGAATATATATATATATTTTTAAAAGCAAACATTTGTAACTCAAATCTTTGCTTCTGGGGGATTCTACAAATGTCTTCTAAATCCTGACAGTTTTCTTGACCCAGAAGCAAAGATTTGAGTTACAAATGTTCCCTTTAAAAATACATATATATTCAAAGATTTGCACAAATTGTCAAGATTTTTGAGTAGCCAAAGTATAAAATATGGAAAAAGTGGTTACACGGATGCGTTCCCGGGTTAAAACTGTAATAGAGGGTGAAATAAAACAGAGTAATGAAATAATGTAATAGAAGTAAATTGATCACTACAACAAACATCGCTGGGGAAAGTGGAAATGAATCACAATGTTTTTACAACGTCATAGGAATTTGAAGACACAGCTGTGAGTGAGTCCTAATTATGACATGGTATTGGAAAAAGATTCTCAACCTCAGCTTTAAGTGCTGAGAGAGGGTTTCATTCACTGGTGAGACTCCATCAGTCAAGTTTGCTCTCTCTTTATTGCAGTGTGGGTAGAGACTGCAAAAGAGGCAGTTGGAGTCTTTTCCACATTGAGTGTCATTGTCTCAGATAGTGTTCTGTCTGAGTGCAGTCCTATTAAACCTGGCTCGCAGACTTTAAATTGCATGCGGTCGCGGACGCTGTGTGATACCATCCAGGAACCCTATAAGTTTGAGTTGAATTTGACTTTGTTGCAGCACATACGTCATTTAGTTACTTACTTACATACTTACATACATACATACATACATACATACATACATACATACATACATACATACATACATACATACATACATACATACATACATACATACATACATACATACATACATACATACATACATAGGCCTACATAACTTTTTTTTAAAGAATATATATTCAAAGATTTGC
>NW_027660721.1:2500-17500 GCF_963280865.1 Gymnoscopelus braueri | reverse complement strand
TCGGAAAACACTGCAATCACGTGGTTGAGGGACTGTCTGTCCGCTCCTCGACCTAAATACTGTATAGCCTGGCTCTCAGGTCAGATCAGGCCAGGCTTTAGTCTCACTCACTCCTTCTGTTTCTGCTCCTCCTCTTTCTCCTACTGTATGCAGACAGTCAGTTAAGTGGTGGAAAAAATACTGAAAAGTTTTACTTAAGTAAAAGTATCTATATTGCAATGTAGAAGTACTCTCTTACAAGTAAAAGTCCAGAATTCAAAATTTAGTTATACAAAAGTACAAAAGTATTGGTATGAAAATGTACTTAAAGTACCAAAAGTACTTTGAAAATAGCAGATCTACAAGCTCACAGCGCGTCGCGATGCGACGCGTTGTGAGCTTGTAGATCGGCTATTTTCAAATAGCCTATAGGTATAAAATAGGGGTAAAGTGGTTAATGTATGTTTTATGATGTAATCATTTACATCTGCAAAGTAACTAGTAACTAAAGTTTTCAAATACTTTTTGTGGAGTAAAAGTACAACATTTGCCTCTGAGATGTAGTGGAGTAGAAGTAAAAGTATTGGAAATTGGAAATGTTCAAGTAGTTCAAGTACAAATACCTCAAAATTGTACTTAAGTACAGTACTTAAGTAAATGTACTTAGTTCCACCACTGTCTGTCAGTCAGTCAGTCAGTCAGTCAGTCTCTTGTTATGCACGCCACAATGTCTTCTCCTCCTCTAGTGTGTGTGTGTGTGCGTGTGCGTGTGCGTGTGTGTGTGTGTGTGTGTGTGTGTGTGTGTGTGTGTGTGTGTGTGTGTGTGTGTGTGTGTGTGTGTGTGTGTGTGTGTGTGTGTGAGTGAGTGTACTGTATGTTAGGGCATTCACCGAATAGTCGAATATTCGAATATTCGAATATCAAACCGACTATTCGACTATCAAACCACTATTCGATTATTCTATATTTTTTTAGTGGCTTTTCTACAGCAGACACGCAGCTGTGAGCTCTGGTGTGACGTCAACTCGCATTCCTTGAGTCGAGTCATCAATGCCATTTAAAAAAAAAAAAAACTTTTTTTTAAAAAATGTATTATTTAATTTTTTATAATCAAATTGATTAATCGAATATTCGAATACTTATAGGTCGAATAATTCGAATGCTAAAAAAATCACTATTCGTGAATGCCCTACTGTATGTATGTGCGTGCGTGCGTCTGTCTCTCACTCTCTCCCCTGTTTCTTTCATCCTGTGTTGGGACTCTCTGTGTCAATCATTTCAACACGCTCTCTCTCACTTCCTCACACCCTAAACCCCCCCCCCCCAGCCCCCCCCCCACCCCTCCCCCCCAGCCCCCAGACTCCCTAGCGGTAGGATAAATAGTCTGTCTACCTTTTTGCTTTTGTCTGTGGAAGACTTCCCACAGTATGCCTCTCTCTCTCTCAGTCCCTGGCTCTCTACTTCCTCTTCATCTCCCGCGTGCTTCTCTCTGTCTATCAGCTCTCTGACATCGCACATCTCTTTTATTTTGGTCTCTCCATAGTCTCTTGCTTCTTTTCACTCATTCTGTCATCACCATCGTCTCGCTCACCGCTTTACCTGTCTGTAGCCAAAGCATTATGTTTCTCCCCAGTGGTTTTCCTGAAAGAAACAAAACTTTTTCAATCATGCTATTGACTTTCCCTTATTTGTTAACATATTTAACATATTTATGGCATTTTTATTTGTATAGCCTTTTATTTTGCTTATTTTGTGTTTTCTTTCTACGTTTTGACTGATTGTATGAATAGACTGCTCAGTTCAGGATGAGTAATTTGTTTTTTTTCCCCCCTTGTCACTTTTGGCGCTGCCATACTGTTGCAGTGAATGTGTTCATTAACCGCCCCCCTGTCTGACTGATGTGTGTAATTTATTAGATGTACAACAATGACAATGGTGCTGGGACAACACACACACACACAATTTAACAATTTATTTATGTCCACACACAGGGAAAGCATACAGGGACACAACTTTAGGTGCAATAAAGGTTGCATTCACAAACTCATGGATATGTCCTCATGATACAACGCGCATGTCATTCAGCACTCCATAGGCACAAGTAGTGGCGGCTTTGCCTTACATGGCAGCAGAGACAGCACAATACTTGTGCCAGCCTTTCTGCCTCGTCTTTGGGCATCGCAAGTTGTGGAAACCCTCCCAACAACCAGTCCATGGGTATAATGTCCTATAGGCTGGACAAAGTTCTTAGTCTTGCACTGCTGCTTGGCGTTGAAGCGCTCTCTGTAGTTGTTCTCATGGGCCTGAAAGTCCATCCATTGCTATTTCGACAGCGGACCGTCATACCGCTGGAAGGCCGCCGGGTCTATTGCCTCTCTTTCCGGTAACGTGTCCACGGGAAGGAGTGGCCGTCAGGTAGCGTTAGCTGTTGGTAGATTCCACCGGTGAGTAGTGCCTTCTTCTATGCAAGCTACATAGTCCACAGAAGTTGAAAAGCCATCAACTGCACCTACTACATTGACGATGGTAGTTACAACGGGGCAGTTTAAGGTCATGCCCAGGACACACGCGCGCACATGCACACACGCATGCACGTACACACGCATGCACATACACACACATGCATGCTAGCCCTTTCCAGTTGGACTCTTTGGCGCTTCCCGGCCCTCCACTTTGAAATCCACTGTCTCAAGAACTCCTCCTTTACGCTTCTATCTGCCTCACTTACAATCTCTATCTCCTCCCTGCCTGTAACCCCCCCCCCCCCCCCCTGTCCTTCCTCCGTCACCTGTGGACCAGAGGCGTCGCTAGGTCTCTACTAGGTTGGGGGCTTAGCCCCCCAGGCAACGGACACATGCACGCGCGGATTTCGGCGGATTTGGGTACTTTTTTCCCAGTTTTTTTTACTTTATTTCGGTTTTAGGGTTAGGGGTAGGGTTTTTTTTTATTGGTGGCTTTGGATAAAACATTGGTGGCTATAGCCACCGAAGCCCCCGCGTAACGACGCCACTGCTGTGGACCCTCTCCATCTTTCTCTTCCCACGTCACCACACAGTAGGGGCCTTCTCTGCTCTGGGGGGGAAAGAGGTGTCTGGTTGCACTGAGAAGCCTGTCAATGGGTCTCCGCAGGCGTTCTCCAAAACTGTACAAACAAGTGCACTCTCTCAAACCTGCACACACACACACACACACACAGACAGACAGACAGACAGACAGACAGACAGACAGACAGACAGACAGACAGACACACGCAGACACAGACACAGGGAATAAAGCATGCAAATAGGCGCACAGAACAGAAGGCATGACACATGAACACAAACAAGCACCCATTCATTTGCACGAATACTGCAGACACTGACACACACATGTACAATATTTACAAACACATGTATTCACACGTACACAATGACTCTATGACGTTATGCATTGAAGTCACCCTGATAGACATGCATATGCAGGAAAACATGCGCACGCACACACGCGCACACACACACACACACACACACACACACACACACACACACACACACACACACACACACACACACACACACACACACACACACACACACACACACACACACACTCAAATACACTGATGCACCTCTTAAGCCTTGCAACGTGCTCCAACTGACACCAAACTTCTTTCAGCTGCGACAGGGCTTGCCGAAACCGAACAAAGTTCTTAGAGCACAAAACTATGTCATACTGAGGTCTGAGTTCTGAACGCTAGACCCCACCCACTCAGTAATCTGCCTAGCAACACTGCAGCCCGCTTAAGGCAAGCCACCAAAGTATTGTACTGGTGGTACCACAGATCGTCACTCTTTGTTTACGTCAACGTCCGACGTGCTTTGACATAATTTGTCTCAGAGGTTTCACCCATTTCTGATGACAAGTCACGGTGGAGAAAGTATGTGCCGTCTGTCTCCATTCATTAACTGACATCTGTTTGTGTTTGCGGTCGCTCTGAGAGGCATTATCCTCAGCCAACCTTTCTCTGTCCACGGTGCTGAAAAAAAGATGAAAAGATCGGAGCACTCAAAAAAAGGCCTGGAGGAGAGGACGTCAAATCAAAGTACTTTTATGTCTATAACATATAGTACCTTATTAGAAGGATATAGTACCTTTTATTAGAAGGATAAAACCCCTTGAGATGCACCATCTCTTTTTCAAGGGGGTCCTTGAACATTGTTGCCAACATGTTCCGACTGCACCGGTCTTCATCAGGGCGCTTTAACCTTTGTAATGGTCCTCTCCTCCATTCCTTTTCTGAGTGCTCGGATCCTGTCTTCTCTTTTCAGTTGATCCTAGAATCACCATCAGTTTTTACCCTTTTTCTTAGTTTTTCGCTGTCGATGGTACTGTATGTTGCTGGGCAGATGGCGGAAATAAACCAATATAAATCACAACCCACGTTGAACTTCTTCTGACCAATGAGACACAATGTGCAGCGTGGGAAGTGTTTGGTGTTTTTTTTATATACCTATTTGCATCACTTTGACACATTGCTGAGGGCTGGAATCATCTTTACATCAAGGGTTTAAGCACGACTCCAATTAGTTTCTTACCGGCTGCACGGTCTGGAAAAGTTACTTTATAATAATCTTTTATTTATATATCTCTGCTGTCGGGCAGAAACCAGCTAACTCCAAAATGTTCATTTTTCAGGAAATGACAAAAAAACAAAACAAAAAGTGGAGTTAGGAGGTTTTGTTCATCATTGATAAGAACCGCTGAATGGACCTCAAAGCTCACAATGAGGTTTGAGGTCAAAAGAGGGTGGAGCCGCCTGGAGTCAGCAAAACCAGCTAACTCCACCCCCCTTTGGTGGAGTTAGCTGGTTTAGCAGAACGTTTGAGGATCCAATGGAGTTAGATGGTTTTGTCAGAAGCGTTTTTTTAATACTTTTCATTGGTTCAATATTTTTTTAATCAACACACAGACGTAAAGGGTGTTCAATAGCACTGATTTATGTAAAAAAAAATATGCAAAAGCGGAAACCTTTTGTTAGCTGGTTTCTGCCCGACAACAACGAATATAAGTTGGCATGGTATACTGCAGAGTAGCAGACAGAACAACCTAAGCGTTTCAGCGTCAAGCCTTCATCAGCGTTGTGTATGCTGTGGGCAACGGAACTGTCCCATTTACAGTGTCCGTAGGTACAGTAAGACAACTTCCCCTGTCCGTGTAGATATAAACAACTTCCAACCGACTTCCCAATACAAATCCATACAAAGCTAAATCCATTATACACACACGGAGTCCTTGAATACATATCAAAGACTCTATAATAGCACTGCATGGGGCTGGAATTATACCTGTGACCTCCTCCGGGACCTCAGGACTCCCAGGCGGGCTCTCTAACCATTCAGCTATGGCCGGCCCTAAAATTCTGGAGGTGCAAGAACAGCCTGAGAATGCGGCACAGCGAGGGTATTGCAAGTGGGCCTCCAAATATGTGGCAAAACACTAAGATTTTAATGAAAATATACACACACATTAAAGGGATAGTTCACCCCCCAGACAAATCTTTTTTTTTCTATCGATTAGTCACCCCATGGAGACTTAATTAATTTGATGACCAGCGGACCGGTGGGCAGCGGTTCCGGTAGGAGACACAAAGGAGACTCTTTGTGTCTCTTTGGGTCCTTGAGGTGGTTCCAATATCTCTGAGAGTGTACAAATGGAACCAAATGGACCCTTGCGGGTCCATTTGGTTCCATTTGTACACTCTCAGAGATCTGGGGGGTCCTTTGACATTAAAACGCTTGAGTGCCAATGGAATCGAGTGTGGGAAAGGCTCTTATTGACCTGCCCTATAGCCCAGCAAAGGTTGTGTTCCATTAGAGTGTGCTGCCGGCGTTAGAGGGATAAGGATCATGCATTTTACCAGTACGCACGCACAGGGGGTGGGGGGGTGGGGAGGAGGGGAGAGAGAGAGAGAGAGAGAGAGAGAGAGAGAGAGAGAGAGAGAGAGAGAGAGAGAGAGAGAGAGAGAGAGAGAGAGAGAGAGAGAGAGAGAGAGAGAGAGAGAGAGAGAGAGAGAGAGAGAGAGAGAGAGAGAGAGAGAGAGAGAGAGAGAATTGTGTGTATGTGCATATACTGTAATGTGTGTGTGCGCTCTTACATTATGTGTACTGTACTTGCGAGTACGTCCATGATAGGATTCACTGGGGGACCATTAACATTTGCATTCAGCGTGAGTACACTTGAAAGTATCTATAGGCTACGTGCGTGCGTGTGTGTGTGTGTGTGTGTGTGTGAGAGAGAGTGTGTGTCTGCCCTTGTGCTGCAATATTGTTTGAGATATTAGCCATCACTTTAAATTATATCTGTAATATAAAATGGTGTGTGTGTGTGTGTGTGTGTGTGTGTGTGTGTGTGTGTGCGTGCTTGTGCGTGCGCACCTGTGTGTGTGCGTGTGTGCATTTGTCCCCATATACTGAAGTATCACACAGTGATATTAACCTACACTTTAAATTGCCTCTGCCTCCGGTCCGCCTGAACCAGTGGGAGTTAATGTGTGCGTGCGTGTGTGTGTGTGTGTGTGTGTGTGTGTGTGTGTGTGTGTGTGTGTGTGTGTGTGTGTGTGTGTGTGTGTGTGTGTGTGTGTGTGTGTAACCTACTCTGCCTCTCCCTGATCCTGTCCTCTCTGTGAACTCTGCTCCAGCATTCACTGCAATCACCACCGGACACCACTACCATACCAATGACACTCACACACACACACACACCACACACACACACACACACACATCGACAGTTAGGCACAAACTGCCCTGCCATTCCCGCCCTCGCATTCAATTAAAGGCAAAGAGAGAAAGAGAGAGAAAGAGAGAGAGAGAGAGAGAGGGGGGGGGGGGGGGTAAGAGGGGTGAAAGTGACAGAGCAGTGCCATCAGGACCAAGTTAAAACGTAGAGGCGAGAAGAAAATGAAGGAGTGGCAGACACCAGAGACCGGCCAGAGATGTGACAAACTGATAGGAAACTGCAGCGTGACACGACATGAAGAGTGGAGAGAGACAGAGAGAGAGAGAGAGAGAGAGGGAGAGAGAGAGGGAGAGAGGGAGAGAGGGAGAGAGGGAGAGGGAGAGAGAGACTAGAGGAGAGGAGAGATGAAGAGCAGAGTGAAAGAGTCATGGGAGGGAGATGAAGAGGCTGGAGTCAAGGAGAGGTAAAAGAGAGACAGGAGAAGAGAGAGAGAGATAGAACAGAGGATATTGAGCGAGAAGGAGGTGGAGGGTGGGAGGGAGGAAGAGGACAGGAGAGAAGGGTGGCGGTGAGGGTGGGTAGAGCGAGGAGGTGAAGAGGCACGGCACACGGGGGAGCGATAGAGATGATGGAAGGAGGGACGCTCAGGCACAGGGATAGATAGATATATAGATAGATAGGGACACGGCGCGAGAGGGCGAGGGAAGGATGAGTGGATAGATGGGAAGAGGAACAGAGAGAGAGAGAGAGAGAGAGAGAAAGAAGGGGGGTGAGTCACACAGGGGTGATATAAGCACTTAATAGCGCTTCACGCCGTTTACCCAGAGAGCCTTGCAGTACAGCAGGTGCATGCATTCTGAACACACTGGGACTGCATGGGAAATAGACCATGCAGGGAGAGAAGACAGAGGGGGGGGGGGGTTGTCAAGTAAAAATCTAGTTTATATCAAGTGCATTATCACGGTGGTTCTCAACCTGTGGGTCGGGATCCCCGGGGTCCCCAGATGACAGTGAAGAGACAATGACCTTTTTAATACCTAAAAAAAAAAGAAGAAGAAAGAAAAGAAAAAAGGCCATTACTGCATCAGAAGTAATCAACAAACTATACTATAAAAACTGGTCAAACATTGGGGCCAAATTGTCAAATAATATAAGGAAGGGACAAATAGCCGATCTACAAGCTTGGATATTTTCACAATATTAATATTAGAGTCAAACTAAATGTATCTCAACTCCCTCATTCCAAGTGCTTGTCAGGTTGGGGGGGTCCCCAGTTCAAATATGATTATTTTGGGGGGTCGCAGCCTGAAAAGCTTGAGAACAACTGATGACTATCACAAAGTCTTTGGATGAAAACATCACATGAATAAAAGCGAGAGGGGCGGCCATAGCTGAGTGGTTAGTGAGCCCGCCTAGGGAGTCAGAGGCCCTGGTTGCCCCAGGTTCGATTCCAGGCCAGGCCAGCATATGTGTCGATGAAATGAAATTTGTCCCTTAGCAAGACTCTTAACCCCTAATTGCTCACAGGTTCTCATTGGAAACAAGACCGCAAGGACTTTCATGAACGACCTGTTAAAAGGAATTATCCTTATCCTTAGAGACAAACTGTGATAGATGGTTTTATTTGTGCATTCTATCAAACGCCTCTTTCAAACCAGATCATCTTTGTAATGACAAAGTTATATGAAGTTATATCATCAAATCGCCTTTAACAGACACGATCCTTACATTAAAAACACTTGCACACATGAGCACACACACACACACACACACACACACACACACACACACACACACACACACACACTATTATATTTTCACTCTCTTTCTTAAATTTATGTTTCATATTAGCTCTACAGTTTCTCTCTTTTTGAACTTCCATGCCAAATTGCCAATAAAGCATGGAGAGAGAGAAAGGGAAATTATCGACCACTTTACACCCACCCACCCCCCACCCCGCCTCTTGATCATAGTGGTTTGTCCCCTGGGAGGCGGCTCACCTGATTGGCTCCCATTCGGGGCTTGCGACCGGGGTTTGGACGTGAGTGTGTCTCCTGATAGGTGGTTGCTAGGCGATGGATGTTGGTATGGGGAGCTGGCCGCGGAGAACACACTGGCTCAAATGGATGGATGATTTGCTTGTCTCTGTGGGTGTGTGTGTCCTGTGTGTGTGTGTGTGTGTGTGTGTGTGTGTGTGTGTGTGTGTGTGTGTGTGTGTGTGTGTGTGTGTGTGTGTGTGTGTGTGTGCGTGTGCAGGTGTTAGTGTGTGTGTGTTAAGTGCAGTAGTGTGTCTGTCCATGCCTACAGCTCCTTTTGAAAGCAATCAGATAAAAATGCACATAATGTACTCTCTCTCTCTCTCTCTCTCTCGTGTGTGTGTGTGTGTGTGTGTGTGTGTGTGTGTGTGTGTGTGTGTGTGTGTGTGTGTGTGTGTGTGTGTGTGTGTGTGTGTGTGTGTGTGTGTGTGTGTGCGTGTCAGTGTGAAAGGCTCCTGCAGGCAGAGTAGTGTAATAACAATGATTACACCACCAAATTAAAGCAGGGGTGCTGTCAAGGCTGCAGCAGTAATCATCGACCACTGTGTGCCCGTGTCACGCGTGTGTTTTGTGTGTGTGTGTGTGTGTGTGTGTTTATCTATGTGTGGGCTAAGCAGGTGCAGGTGCTATAGCCCACACAGAGGATTTGTAAAAGTGATGGCAGAACAATAATCAAGGCTGAAAGACTTGATTCTCGCTTGAATGCCTTTCAGCCTTTAGAATATTCTAAGAAGTCAGCCACCCACACACACACACACACACACACACACACACACACACACACACACACACACACTTTTTGGTCATTTTCACTGCCTTATTAAGGTAGCTTCCAGCCAACTGGCTCTGATTAATCCGACCCCCTCCACGGTGTTATCAAACCGCTCGTTAGAATTAGAATTATCAACAGGTGCTTTCAAGGCCGAACAGACACTGTCCGGCTCTCCGACTCGTGGCGACAAGTTTTACCGGGGGACTTATGTCTTCCAGTTGACGTTTGCCTTATCCACAGTCCTGAACCCGCAGGCCCTTGAACGCGCGAAGAGAACGGTTCAGCAGAGATTAACCCTTTCAGACCGAGAACGCATCTGTGTACTTTATAAGATTTCTTTGGCTATTCAAAAATAGCAGATCTACAAGCTCGTAGCGCGGTGCCGCGCTACGAGCTTGTAGATCTGATTTTTTTTGGAAAAATCGTGAAAATGTGTGCAAATCTTTGAGTATCTATTTTTCCATAACGAACATTTTTAACTCTATTACAACTTCTGGGGGGTCCCTGGAACAAAACATTTTTGAGATGGGGGTCCGCAGCCAAAATTCATATAATTTTGGGGGTCCTTGACATGAAAAAGTTTGAGAACCACTGATTATAGCAACATAAGTTTTTTTTTCAACGTTTTTTTTTTAGTTACAAATGTTACAAAATATATATATTCAAAGATTTGCAAACATTTTCACGATTTAAAAAAAATAGCAGATCTACAAGCTCATAGCGCGGCACTCGGTGCCGCGCTATATGAGCTTGTAGATCTGCTATTTTTTGAATAGCCCAAAGAAATCTTAAAAATGACACACAGATGCGTTCCCGGTCTAAACGGGTTAAGGTTAAGCCAGTGCTGCGGTGTATTCATTATCTTGAAAGCGCCCCTAAATTAGATGGAAGGTGGGTTGTGTTTTTTTGGGCTGTGCCCTGGCGCTGTGCGATAAAAAAAACACGCATCACCTCCCACGTTAACTTCAGCGCTGTCGATGTTTACTATACCTTCTTCGGCTTAGTTGATCCTCGCGTGTTCCGTTATATACTTCTCGCCTCGTCTTTTTAGGCGTTTGCCGCGGCTCTCGTGTTTTACACCAGAGTAAACAAAGAGAGAGACGGCGGCTGCTATTAAAATTGGTTTCTCGCAGTGTGTAGTTGGCTCGTTAATTTTGGTTTGAACTCCGGTTTTAAAAAAGGCAATCAGTGGAAGTCGTGTTCCACTGTGTGTGTTTGTGTGCGTGCGTGTGCGTGTGCGCGTGCGTGTGCGTGTTGGATGGGGGAGGGGGCTAAAGAACAGGATTAACCCTTTAAGACCTGGAAAAGACCTTTTCATTTGAGCTAAAAAGCATTATTTTACACTTTGGGCTATTCAAAAATAGCAGATATACAAGCTCGTAGCGCGGCACCGAGTGCCGCGCTACGAGCTTGCATATCTGCTATTTTTGAAAAATCGAGAAAATGTGTGAAAATTAATATATTTATATCATTTTAAAGCGAACATTTGTATCTCAAATCTTTGCTTCTGGGGGGTCCCTGGAACAAAATATTTTGAGATGGGGGTCCGCGGCCAAATACATGAAAACTTTTGAGAACCACTGATATAGAAACATTATGTTTTTCAGAAAACTGTTAGGATTTGGAACACATTTGCTAAGAATCGCCCTCAGGTCTTAATGGGTTAAAAGTCTCATGTGACTCCTTGAACAGGCAGTGTCTAGAGAGGAAGATGTAACAAATGGCGGATGGAAGACGGTCATGGGCTCGTCTGATGTAAGCTAGCAGGTGGTTGACATGATAGAGCTTCATAGAGAGGAAAAGGCTGCTCTCTCTCTTAGGATGGGGTTGATTTTGCACAGCGAAATTCTTACAGGTACATTTTGACACGTTCAGACTTAAATTATCACCCAGGCTGTTGCCGTGTGAGTACACACTGTATACTACTTCATGTTAAATTCAGAAGTTAACTTATTCTAGTTGACAACTAGAAGTAAACTTACTATACTCAAGGGATGCACTAATGCTTCTGTCCCTTTACTGTAAAATCCTGAGTGGTAATTTATTTATTTATTCCGGAGAGTTCAAAAATAGTGTAACTTTGACAGTTGCTTATTGGTGTTAATTTTGCTGTATTGAATTGTTGTTAATTTAACTCTCAGTTAAATAAATTAACAATTTCAGTTCAAATGTAAAAGAGTGGGTGGTTTTCCGTACAAGGTTCTGCGATCTGCTGTTACAAATTATAATCTTGTAAACACACGTTCTTACAATGGACAGATGCGTAGGAGAGGAACAACCAACGTTGAAAAAAATTGTCAAGCCCTGCTTATGATGTATACATAAGATAATACATCAAATGCATAGAAATAGAAACCTATGATCAGTCTTACAGTAGAATGTCCAAAACATCTATGATCTGTACATTGAAACCATACATACATCAACAATGACCTGGCATCTGTCTACAGTAACATGCTACAGTATCTAAATTTCATTTTAGCCTTTGCATAAGCCTGCAAGTTCGTCGAGGCTAGTGCAAGTGCTACGGCAAGTGCTACGGGCTAAGGTGGAGTCTGAAGAGGTGAATCTTCAGATTACGGCGGAAGTTTGGGAGCCAGAAGGGAGAAGAGTCGTGTGGAGCGTTTGTCCCGGATGTTTCAGCGAAGGTTCTGACAGCTTCCCTGGGTTAGCTGATCTGAGTGAGTGGGAGGGGTTGTAGGTTTGGATCAGGTTTTGAAGATATGGTTACTTACTTACCTTACCTTTCACTTTGTTAAAGCACAACGTTTCATCAAACAACCTTCATCAGGTACCTGGATACGTAATGATGAAGGTCAGTTGACCAAAACATGCTTTAATAAAGTGATATGTATTAGTATATCGCTGTTGACGTGTGGAAACCTCATATGTCCAAAACTGCTACTAGGAAATGGGGAAAATAACCTGTGTTCCCATGGATCCAATGTAGTTATCATTTAGTCACAAGCTCGAGCTAATACTTTTCATTGGTTCAATATTCATAAAACCCACAGACTTAACCACTTTCGCTTAACAAAAAATCAAATATAGCAAAAAATAGCAGATCTATAAGCTCGCAACACGTCGCTGTGAGCTTGTAGATCTTTTCACTACTTTTGTGTGACACTGTAGTATGATGAAGAAGGCCATTCATTTACCAACAAAAAAATAAAAATATATATATATATATATATATATATGGAGATTACAAGGTTTTTGCCCGAGAGTGTGGATGTGTACTACTCTTTTCTTTTGCAACGGTTACAACATATTGTCACAAGAACAGAGAGACAGACACAAAGGGAAATGTCAGCTAACAAGACAACAACAACACCAAATATAAAGGAGGTGCGTGGCTCAAAAAATGAAATATTTCTTGTCAGATAATGAATGTGTGTGTGAGCGTATGTGTGAGAGACAGACAGTGGGTGGGGTGCATGAGAGAGAGAGTGTGACTGCTTGTTAAAAGCCAGGTTGATAGATTTAATGGATGTTGTCAGGTGCTCTTCTGCCTGCAAGCAGCATTTTGTGTACCTGACGACGATGCAATTTCGTGTACGTGTGGGCGCACGTGTGTATGGATAAACACACGCATGCGTGTGTGTGTGTGTGTGTGTGTGTGTGTGTGTGTGTGTGTGTGTGCGTGTGCGTGTGCGTGTGCGTGTGCGTGTGTGTGTGTGTGTGTGTGTGTGTGTGTGTGTGTGTGTGTACTTATCTCTGTTCAGCACAGAAAGAAAAAAAGGCTTATTAGGTGAAAAAGTGCTTTGTACGTCATAAATGAATGAACAGGGCCTGGGGGGAGGTTAGAGGAGAGGAGAGGTAGATGGAGGAGGGGAGGAGAGGAGTGGAGACAGAGGGCAGAACACATAAAAACTGTACAGCATCATCAGGGTCATCTGCTGGGAGCCTATGATGGATACCTCACAAAACACACGCGCGCACACACACACACACACACACACACACACACACACACACACACACACACACACACACACACACACACACACACACACACACACACACACACACACACACACACACACACACACACACACACAGGCCATTATGTTGATTCTGCACAGATGTGAAGTACTATGTGGGCAGCGCTGTCTTTAGAGAAGCAGAATTAGGCTGAGAGAGAGAGAGACATAGAGAGAGAGAGAGAGAGAGAGAGAGCATGAAAGACATCAAGGCAAGAGAGGGTTTG
The DNA here is from genome assembly GCF_963280865.1 of Gymnoscopelus braueri. NCBI lineage: Eukaryota > Metazoa > Chordata > Actinopteri > Myctophiformes > Myctophidae > Gymnoscopelus > Gymnoscopelus braueri. The sequence goes on along the minus strand of NW_027660721.1, from coordinate 3,786 downwards.
TTGGACAAAAGAGATGTGAAGATGTGACTGAAAAGCGTTAACAGTTCTGTCTGGATCTGTAATTTATCTCTGAGGCGACTTGGCGGGGGACAAGCGACTACAGAGACAAGAGCAAGAGAATTCACACAGGGCTGATTCCAAACAACATCAATCGACACATACAAAAGTGAGACGTGATGAGTGCTTGGGCGCAAAAAAAACACACATTCACCCGCTTCTCTTCTCCCTCTGGGGAGGAGAGACAATCAAACACGCCGAACCCCTCAAAACGAAACATGACAAACAAACAGAATCAATTCCATTCGCTATAATCAAAAAATGAGAATGGAAGAGACGGAGCTCTCTCTTGACTGAGCAGATGGAGACAGATGAAAAGAGAGAGAGAGAGAGGGAGAGAGAGGGAGAGAGAGAGAGAGAGAGAGAGAGAGAGAGAGACGGACATAGATAGAGACAGTCTTACTCACTGATATAGTTGTATCCAGCTCAAATCAAAAACCACCTAAGTGGAAAGAGCGGCGCTCCAAAATAAATACTGCAAGACTGGCTCAGATGTAGTTTCTCATTTTATTGCGAGAACGCTAACGCGTTTCGGCCACAGCCTTCCTCAGAGCAGATTAAAGTAGTAATAGTCGTATCCAGCTCATTGTACCATATAGGTTGTTTGCCCTGATGAAGGCCTGATGACCAAAAGCTTGGCCTTTTAAATAAAGATACATGGACTCAAGTGTGCAGAACCTGTTGCCCTTTGCCTTGCAGTCCTCTGGCACCAGGCTCACTATATTCAAGTGCAGTGATCCTCTCACTGAGAAGGAAAGGTCAAAGTGAATGTCATCAGGGAGAGAGAACTGGAGGATATCGATGCACACACAGACACACATGTTGCTTTAGCAGACGCCTGGGGACATTGTATTGTACATACCAAGGTTTATTCCAGCACCGGCTTTGAATGCTATCAATGCATTGAATGGGAGATTATCACGTTTTATCAGACCATTGGATGGGCGAGATATACTGACCTACCCGTGATTTATCAGACCATTCATTGGCCGTAATCAGGAGCTACTGACCTATGCGGAGGCAGAGCAGTCCCCACAACATGATTTATGATTCTGTGCCTATCGGTACATAACTCCAACGGCGCTGAGTAGGCTCAGGCGAACGTTCGGGACGGCAACTCGCTCGCTTTAGCTCACTCGGTGGTCCCTCACGTGGTTCCAGTTCAACTGAGACTGCGCGCCTCCGTCATGGTCCGAACCAAAACCGAAACTGGACTTTTTAAGTCATCT
>NW_027660722.1:0-1000 GCF_963280865.1 Gymnoscopelus braueri | reverse complement strand
TCATGCTTGCAGACGAGACATCAACATGTCTCTAACTTTATAAGCTGGTAGGAGAGATAACATCCTGATGCTTCACTAGATTCAGAACATTCCAAACACGCAGCACTGACAACATGTAGGCCTACTATAGGTCAAGGGTACTTGTGGGTGCTTGTCTGTCCAATAGCAGCAGAGAATGGCATAAGGGCATAACATCACTCAAAATACCCGCATAAACATCTCTCTCAAACACACACACACACACACACACACACTAGTGGTCCCTGGTATAATAGTGGCCTAGTATAGAGCCCTGCGTGTGTGCGTGCGTGCGTGCGTGCGTGCGTTGCGTGCGTGCGTTAAAGTAAAATTGACCTTTTTAGTTGTTCATCACTGTGTTGCAGGAAGCTGGAGCGTTCTACAGCCGTTTGGATTGTTTCCTCCTTAAACACAGCAGACAGAAGAGGTGAGCATTATGTACATTATGTAACTATTTTAATTTAAAAGATATAACTGTAAGCAGCAATACAGGGGCCAAGCAACTCAATACAGGATGTGCAATCTGTAATACATGCAATATGCAGAGGTCATTGCCAGGTCAGCATTTTTTTTTACAATATATTTTTGGGGTATTTTGCTGCCTTTATTGACAGGACAGCAGGCTGACAGGAAATGGGGAGAGAGATGAGGTCGTGACACACAGCAAAGGTCGTCAGGATCGGGAGTCGAACCCGCGACACACGTCATACTGTATTATCAGCATATGTGGTACGCGCCTGGACCGCTAGGCCAGCGGGCACCCCAGTACTATGGACTCTTGATGTGGCATAGATGTGGCATAGTGTTTACACACAACACCTACCATAACAACACAAACACACAGGTTAGGACAAAACAAGTCATTTAAGGTGAAAGGAGAGGAATGGTTGGCAGAGAGTGACTATGAACTGAGGATTTTTTACTTTACTGGAGTATTTCAAATGTTCAGTACTTTTACTTCTACACTACATCTCAGAGGCAA
>NW_027660723.1:60000-62500 GCF_963280865.1 Gymnoscopelus braueri | reverse complement strand
AAAAAACATTGACTGATGCACACCTGGATAAACTCTTGTATGAACACAGATAAAATAATCAAAAACATCTGCCTGAAGAATAAGGGCCTTGACTGAAACGTTGTGCTTGTATACATATATATATATATATGTATCTATATAAATATATATATATATAATATATATACAACTTTGTCTTTATTGAGCATAAAGTGACGACAGTCAAGTGCAAGTGTTTTTGATAAAAACAAAAAAATAGGCTTTTACAAAAGACGATGACTGAAAAGGTATATTGAGAAAAAAATGTCCTTGGTTTTCATTCCTTGTCAATTTAAAATGGTAAATAGTAGTGTATTTTACCAAAGTGCTTCACAGTTTGAATTACAAACATTAAATTCACCCACACAAATTAAATTGTTTTTTTTTTGTGCTATTTTATATATGTTGATGAATTGAATACCTAGGACCCCAATGGAAAACAAGACCGCAAGGACTTTTTTTGTGTTATCCTTTTAGACAAAGTGTTTTTAACTGTACTCGTGCTGTTTGTACATTTCTGTCTAATAAAATATTCAATTATTCAAATCAATCAATCAAACAATTGACACATTGAAACCATGCAAGGTACCAACCTGCTCATCGGCAGCAGTTAGACGGTTAAAAGTGTCTTGCTCAAGGACACGTCGTCAACACAAAGCCGAGGGGGGAGAGTCAAACCGGGAACCTTCCATCACGTCTCTGTCGGGTGGAAACCTCATAAATCAAACTGCTAACTTCACATTTAAAAAAATAGCAAAAGTAGCTGATCTACAAGCTCGAAACTTGTCGCTTTCGCACCGCGTTTCGAGCTTGGAGATCTGCTACTTTTGATGGCTTTTGTCTGACACTGTCTGTAGTATGATCAAGTAGGGTGATCATTTACGAAAAAAACACAAAAAGTTGGGTATATGGAGATAAGAGGTTTCTGCCCGACAGCAACTAAATACAGTATAGAGCATCGAAGTCTGACGTAATTTATGCATCCTACCTTGGTCGCGTTTTTTCCCCCCCATTCTGAATTCCCATAGACGTATTTAATATCGCGTCAAATAAGAACTGTGTTCCAAAAATAAACAAATGATCCCGGTGGTTTGACTCTTATGGATATGAAGCATCAACTGACGGTGAGAAAACGCTAATGTTACTGCCAGCCGAATTAGTTACATTTTCGCCAGAAACAGACTGTATCAAATATGAGTGACTGACTATCATAAACAATATAGAGCCACCTCCCTGACAATATTGCCTAGACAGTTTGTTTATTTTTGGAACACAATTCTTACATGAGACGATTCTAAGATGACCCAATGTTATTCTCCATAGAGAAATTACTTCCGCGACCCTGGGGATGAACGAGTGACGTCAGGACTTCTGTACTCTATAAGCCTAGTTAGTATAGTGGGTGGGATATGAAATGTTATCTTCATTTCTAGAGAGAGAGAGAGAGAGAGAGAGAGAGAGAGAGAAGTATAAGTAGTCATGTGGTCAGGAGGTAGAGGTGAGGATAGAGGCAATAAGACAGGGTTGCTGGTTTGATACCCCGTTTACAACTCCTCAGAGTGACTCACAGACAGCTGAGGGGAAGACAGTATTATCCAGTATCGTATCGCTCATCATTATTATTCTCTCTTCCTTGATTCCTTTCGCTCAAAGCCCACGCACGCGCAACGCACTCACACGCACGCGCACGCACGCGCACACGCACGCACACAGTAAAGCGTGCAGTCAAACCAATGTTTGATGGTTTCCCGGGAATCTCCTCTGAAATACTGTCCTGTCCTTTGTATCTACGTCAAGCCAATAGATCTTATTCAAGTGTAAATGATTTGCTCCTTTGTGTAGGCGTGCATGCGCGCGGAGAGTGAGTGCGTGCATCCATGCGTGCGTGCGTGCATGTGTGCGTGCGTCATGCTTCCAGCTTGCATATGCATACGCTCAAAACTCATCAAGATTGTACAATATGATAACTATTCATTTTGGGACAGACAAAAGGTAAAGGATCTCACTCTCTCACTCTCTCTCTCTCTCTCTCTCTCTCTCTCTCTCCTCTCTACTCTCTCTCTATCTCTCTCTCTCTCTCTCTCTCTCTCTCTCTCTCGCTCCGTCTTTCTCAGAGGCTGAAGAGGCCCAGAGAGATTAGACTGAAGAATCATTAGTCATATGGTTAGACTGAGAGCTATACACATGAACACACACACACACACACACACACACACACACACACACACACACACACACACACACACACACACACAGAGAGAGAGAGAGAGAGAGAGAGAGAGAGAGAGAGAGAGAGAGAGAGAGAGGAGAGAGACACACACACAATCACATACACACACAATCACACACCTAAGACACGCGACCCTCACAAAGAAAAGCTTCATTGGGTTTGAATAAACCTGTAGAAAGGCCACTGGACAAAGACAATCCCAGAACCGTTCCTCATTGAGAGGAGATGGAAGTAGACATAGACACAGGGGTA
>NW_027660723.1:42500-55000 GCF_963280865.1 Gymnoscopelus braueri | reverse complement strand
ATATCAAAACAGCACTTTAATGACACAGTAAAATGATACCCTCCCCCTCATTATCAAAACACAACAGGTGTGGGCATGAGAAGGAGGAGGGACTAGGACAGGTGGGTGGTGCTAAGGTGGTGGAGGAGGTGCTAAGGTGAGAACCAGGTATACTTAATGAACTGGAGGCGTGCCCACATAAAAACATAATTTTAACACTTTCTGTACACTTTTTTTTTTAAATCTTCCTCCTAGTATAACCATAATACCTGATGATTATGTTTTAGGGGTGAGGGATCACTGAAAATCACGGCACCCGTCTTTAATTAGTTACTGGTTACTTTGTAGATTCAAATTATTAATACAAAAACACACATCAAATGATAAACTGTGTTAAATTAAGGTTATAAGCTACCAGTGGAGGAAGAAGTACTCAGATAGTTTTACTTAAGCAATACCACAATATAAAAATACTCTGTTACAAGTAAAAGGCCACCTGTGTTCAAAATGTTACTGAGTAAAAGTACAAAAGTATTGGCATCGAAATATACTATATATCAAAAGTTAAAAGTACAAACAAGTTTGAAAATAGCAGATCTACAAGCTCGACGCGTTGTCAGCTTGTAGATCGGCTATTTTCAAATAGCCTATGTATAAAATATGGCTGAAGTGGTTAAAGGTAGGGTAAGTGATTTGCGTTGGTTAAAATAATTGTTAAATAGCTCTATATTCTTATAGTACTCATTGCTATAGAGTGTTTGTTCAGTATTAGGAGTCTCCATGTCTCTCCACCTCTTTATTAAACAGAAAATGCATTTTCGTTTCAGTTTCAGTTTCATTTCCAATTTTATCCAACCAGGACAGAGAACTCAATCAGGATACAGATTAAACAAGTGAAATTGGAAGTGATGACACTAAGAAATGAGCATGCAAAATTGGAACTGGAACACTATACAAATTAAGCTTAAAAATGGGTACTTTCTCCTGATTGGCTGAGATTTTGACACCTACCGAAAAATGTATTTTTTGTTTATTAAAGAGCTGGAGAGACAGGGAGACATCTGTTACTGAAAAAACACTCTATAGCAATGATTACTATCAGAATATAGTATTTTAACCTTTTAACAAAATACTTTTTGTTTTAACCAAAAAATATCACTTACCCTACCTTTAATGTATGTTTTATAATATAATCATTTATATCTGTAAAGTAACTAGTAGCTTTTTTTTAAGTTTTCAAATAATTGCAGTGGAGTAAAAGTATAATATTTGAAACACAGGACAGGAGTTATATATAATATAATATATATTATATATTAGGCTACAGCTAAGAGCAAGTGTATAAGAGCCATTGATCATCAATGTGAATCAGCTGTGTGGAGGTAGGTTTTGTAGGGTAAGCAAACAGACTAATGTGATCCGCATTGAGTTCTGTCAGGTTGTGTTCTCCCACATTATTATTGACTGACAGGGATCACTCAGATGAATTGAATGACACAACATAATTCACACATAAGGCCTTCACGGGACACTGGAAACTCATGGATACGATCTGACGCACAACGTGAAAGGGAACGCTTTTCGGTCAGCGGTGCATGGAGTACACACAGAGACAGTGTCAGAGAGGATAACTAATCCTACATACAACCCCCTCATAACCTCCCAACCCCCCCCCCCCTCTCTCAGTCTAACACACACACGCACGCATGCACGCGCGCACACACACACACACACACACACACACACACACACACACACACACACACACACACACACACACACACACACACACACAAACAACCCAACACCTCCCTCCCCTCCCCTGTCTTAATCCCTTGCAGGTGACTGCGGTGCTGTGCGCTGCCCTCACACAGAGCGGTGTGTCCAGGCAGGAAGAAACACACAAAGACAGGAGAACAATATAAAGACCTTTAGGTGAGAGTTGTGTAGGTGCACGTGTAGGTGCACGTGCGTGCGTGTGTGCGTACGTGCGTGCGTGTGTGTCATCAGGCATCAGACCAGTGGTGGAAAATGTAGGCCTACTCAAAATCTTTACTTAAGTAAAAGTACCAATACTGCACTATAAAAATACTCTGTTACAAGTAAAAGTCCAGAATTCAAAATTTACTTGAATAAATGTACAAAAGGTATTGGCATCAAAATGTACTTAAAGTACCAAAAGTAAAAGTACTAAATATTTCAAAATAGCCTATCTACAAGCTCACAACGCGTCTTGTAGATCGGCTATTTTCAAATAGCCTAGGTATAAAATAGGGCAAAAGTGGTAAATGTATGTTTTATAATGTAATAATTTATATCTGAAAAGTAACTAGTAACTAAAGTTAAAAACATTTTGTAGTGGAGTAAAAGTACAATATTTGCCTCCGAGATGTAGTGGAGTAGAAGTAAAAAAAATACTCAAGTACAGTACAAATACCTCAAAATTGTACTCAAGTACAGTACTTAAGTAAATGTACTTAGTTACTTTCCACCACTGCATCAGACATTGTACATTCTGTGATGTCGAATTTGGAATGTTTTAAGATCTATTCTATACCACAGGCAGTGGTGGACAAAGTATATATAGTTGTTGTCGGCAAGAAAACCTTGCCGACAATCTGCTACTTTTTGATACTTTTGAATTTAAATCTGCAAAAGTAACAGTTTTGGACATAATGAGGTTTCCACCCGACAGAGACGATATAAGTAATATTCAAGTATTACAAAAGTACAAATTGCGAAGAACATTTTTGGAAAAGTGAAAATAGCAGATCTACAAGCTCACAGCAAGGGTCGCTGCGATGCGTTGTGTGCTTGAAGATGATCGGCTATTTTCACTGTATTTGAAATAGGGCTTAAGTGGCTGATTCAACATTATATTGCTGTACGTTTGGGTGCCAAGAGTCCCAAGTACAATATTTATATTTAACAGGTAGCTTGCAAAATGTTTTGATGAAAAACAAATGCAAGTACATTAAAAATGTAAGTACCTTTAGTAAAAATGTACGTACATTTATTGCTTGCACCTCTTGGTTCTCCTACATCTCAATGTCAGTAAAAAAAAAACTAAGCTTAAGACCTCCAAAAACAAACTGTACATATAATGTTTGTATTTGCTGATGACATATTTTATAAATGTGTGTATATATGTTGTCCCTTGACTTTGTTGTGTTATCCTTTTAGCTTTAATGTCTTACTGTACCATGTGCTGTTTACATTTATGACTAATAAAGTATTCAATCAATCAATCAATCAAAAATAATTCCACCACTGACCACAGGGTTGGCTTGAAATCTCTTTAGACGTAGTGATTTGTGTCTGTGTCTCTCTATATGCCCCCCCCCCCCCCTCTCCCCCCTCTTAATCCCCTGTTCTCTTTCATTCTCCACCACTCAAGACGTATCATTTCACTCCATTGACAACATGTGCAGCGGTAGCTATGGGGCAGAAACCTTATCTGTCTGTCTGTCTGTCTGTCTGTCTGTCTGTCTGTCTGTCTGTCTGTCTGTCTGTCTGTCTGTCTGTCTGTCTGTCTGTCTGTCTGTCTGTCTGTCTGTTTGTTTGTTTGCCTGCCTCTCACAGTGAACATCAGTCAGAGTGTCTGTTGGTCAGGTTGCACAATACAATGCAGAATCTTCATTTATTTCCGAAAGAGTAGATAGTATAGACCAGTGTTCTGTCTCTGGTGTTCAAAGCTTGTTGAGGTACCTGCACCTGTGGGGCTGATTGACTGGATTGATGATGACTGACTGACTGACTGACTGACTGACTGACTGACTGACTGACTGACTGACTGACTGACTGACTGACTGACTGTCTGACTGTCTGACTGACTGACTGACACTGAACAAAGAGTAAAGAGAATCCCATACATGTGCAGGCTCTTAAATGATAGTGGATTTTGGATTTGTGTTTTAGGTTATTAGATTTTTTTCAAATCATGTCGCGGGCCGCATTGGACTGCTCTGCGGCAGGGGCGCAGCCATGGGTGGGCCTGGGTGGGCCGTGGCCCACCCACATAGAGAGCTGGCCCACCCAATTGATTTTGCAAAAAAAAAATGTTTTGGGATTTAGAAAAAATAAAAAAATATTTTTTTGGATAAAAATATCGGTAAAATCAGGCAAAAATAAGAATTAAATAACATAACCCTAACCCAACCCTAACCCTAACCCTAAAACCGAAATAAAGTAACAAAAAAACGCCCCAAAACGCCCAATATCCGCACAATAACCGCACATTGTCGTGCGAGCGCGCTTCGCGTGCGCGCACGGGTCGGGGACACACGCATGTGCCCACCCGCTCTGTATTCTTAAATCTTTTATTGAGTCCTAGTCCTGTAAACATTCTTATAATGAGACTATGGATGATTTTTGGTATGCGGTCCAACTAAGGTGGGACTCAGGATGACTGGACGTACCTGCCATGCACAGTCCCCAGTGAACATTCCTCACAAAGTTCACTGGCAATCTTATTTATAGTTTGTAAACATGCCCAAAAACCTAAACTTTGAAGAAAGGGAAAATGGTTAACCCTAAGGGGGAATCCTTTCTTAGGAAAGGCGAAACAGCCAAAAAGAATTTAGGACTAAGATTTAGAATTTAGATTAAAGACGTAGTAAACAGAATGTAAAAGTACAAGGACCTTAAAATTAAAGAGTAACGGGATCCCAAAAAGACTTTCTTTCAAAAACAAGATGGCGAGAGCAAAAATTCCTTGCTCTGCCTTTTTCGGAAAGGATGCCCTTTCTAAAAAAGGCTTAGCACTGAAGTCCAACCCAAACCATTCCCTAACCAGCGAGTACCTCAAACATTTGAAAGGGAGTCTACAAAGATCCTTTTCTCTTTTCTTTCATTTTCTAAAAAAATCTCACAAGAGAAACAGAACAACCCATACTCACTCCATAGACACAGAGTGAAAATGAGGAAAATAAGCCACACCCATAGATACACTGATTGGACAAAGGAAGAAACAAAGGCCATCCAGCCACACCTCCAAACAAATTGATAGGCTAAAGCAGAAAAAAGCCACGCCCACCTCCCAATGCATAAATACAGGAGTAGGAGGACCATTGAATCATTCTCACAAGGAGAATCACAATTGCCTGACGAAGGACAAACAGAGTCCGAAACGTTGCAAAGTATGAATCAACTAGGAGCGCAGAGACACCACGGAATGAGAAACCAGGGGAGACCTGGAACTTGGAACAGACCGAACCATCAACTCCAAGGAAACAACCACAGACCGGGAATGAGAGATGGGGAGACCTGGTACCACGGAGGACGCCACCAAAACCATTGGGACCAAGGAGATCGCTGGAAACAGCAGAACCACTGGCCCCAATGGGATTGGAATCAACAGCGTAGAGTCCACCAGGAGCAGAGACCTGAACACCCTCGCCCCGGTCACAACCACGGAGCAGGAGCCCGAGTGACCAGAAACCAGACAGGTACAGAGGAGCAGAACACACACACACACACACACACACACACACACACACACACACAGATCCCTTTGAAAGGGACCAATTCCTTAAAACAATTAGATTATTAAACAAATTTATAGTTTGCACACACCACCTCCAGAACATAACCCGTTCTGAAAAGGCACCAGCCAGCATAGCCAAAAAAACACACAAATTAATGACCTTGATTAAACCGGCACAGCCAAGTCAAAACACCACTCTCATGCTGGAGGGAAATGCAAGGAATTGGGAACACACTACAATATTGATTCTTAAAGACCACTACATGACACACTTGACAACAATTAAACAAGAGCTCTCCGACTGCCTAACAGAGGAATGGAAAAACCCTTTTTCCATAGCAACCAAATGGGCAAGAAAAAATGTAGGCAAAAGATTAAAACAAACAGACTTAGATCAGGCCCTGACAGCGATCGCTGAGCTAAGACCAGACACACCCCCACCCTTCATCTCCTCCCATCCAACCTCCCCCCACCCTCGGGTCCCCACCCCTACCCCATCAATCCAAACCACCCCTCCCCCAACCCATCCCCCCCAATCCACAGATCCACCGGAAAGGGACACCAGAAGAATACCCACACCAGGACCCAGCATTCCACCAAGAAACACCATCGTAGTCCAAGCACAGGTAATCCGGGAGATGGGACCCTCAGCACTACACCTGACACAGGAAAACTATCCAGACCTAGCAACATCACAAAGGAAGACCACATCACCAAAGAAACAGAGGAAGAGAAGGAAGCCCAAAGGAACACAGGAGGACCCAAACCAAATCTCCCCAGCACCAAGCCAAACCACGGAGACACAAACCAACCCAGACACCACACCACAAGAAGCCATCCAGGAGGGATCAGAACCACAACAGGAGGACACCAACGAAACAGACGGGAGAGAAGGTCCCCTGACAAAACCACACAGGCACCCAGGGTCCAAATACAAGAAGAATTGGAGACTTAACCCAGAGAAGAAGATTCTGATTTTCGGTGACTCAAACCTGGCAAGGATCCCACCTTTTGCCAGAAGTGACATCCAGATCGAAAGCTTCCCAGGGATGGACTTCCAATCCTGCGTGGACCTACTGAAAGACCACACCATGGAAAACAACAAGGTAGCGCACTGCCTCATTTCAGTAGGTATCAACCACAGACAAAACAAAACAGACCAAACAGGACATAAAAAGATGCTACAAACCCTTAACTGGGCAGCTAAAAAATTTCCTTGTGCCAACATACACATAGCTTTGATTAACTACTCAGACAAACTCAGGGTACCAGAACAGAGGAGACTAGACAACCTAAACAGGTCCATCTCACAGGTAAAACACACCCCCAAATTGGAAGACAGGGATTTCAAAACCGAAGGGGACAAAATACACTGGGTACCAGAAACAGCCAAAGCAATACTAGAGAATTGGATTACTAGTTTAAACTGGAATGCCCTACAAGGCTAATGCAGACGGGGCAAAAATCAAACATAATTAACTTATCACACTATTTCAAACCAGACCAAGCTCAAAGAGACGTTCTGGAGAAAGGATTATCATTTGTTCCCACACTGGACATCTACAAACAACAGACCAAGCGACTGGAAAAAGATGTATCAGATTATCATAGAAGGATAAAGTTAGCCACTCATTTTGGAATGGGACAGAGGGGAGAAATAACACCGTTCCAGACGAGCTCCACCTGGGAACCAACAGACGGCTCCCTCCCAGACAGCCTTAAATTACTACTGAGAGAAGACAGTAAGATATTGAACAGGATCCCAGGACACTTGAAAGAAACAGACAACATGACAACTCCACAGGTAAGGGCACTTAGACAACTAGCAAAGAATAAAGACATTATAATCAAACCTGCTGACAAAGGATCCTGCATAGTAATAATGGACCGATACCAATACATTTTTGAAGCAGAGAGACAACTTAGTAATAAAAACCATTACAAAGAATTGAGGGAACCAATCTACAAAAACATAGCAATTGAAGCTAAGAGGATTATAAAACAATTGAAAGAGAAGAAATTAATAAGTAGCAAACAAGAGGCCTACCTCTCGGGTCAGGATACACCGCGACCAAGAGTTTTCTATCTATTGCCAAAAATACATAAAGACCCGGCCACATGGACCGTACCCTTTGAAATCCCACCGGGCCGACCAATAGTTTCTGACTGTGGCAGCGAAACCTATCAGACAGCAGAATTTGTTGAATATTTCCTGAAACCTCTCTCAACCCAGCATCCGAGCTATGTGAAAGACACTTATGACTTTGTTGAAAAAATCAAGAAAATAACAATGCCACAAACGGCCTTGTTATTCTCAATTGATATTGACAGCCTATACACCAACATTGAGACGGATGCAGGGTTGAAGGCAGTGAAAGAAATTTTCAACAAATATCCGGATAGGGGAAGGCCAGATGCTGAATTATTAGAATTGTTAAGCCTTAATCTGACCAAGAACGATTTTGAATTTAACAATAAGTTTTATTTACAAACTAAGGGGACAGCAATGGGAAAACGGTTTGCTCCTTCGTATGCTAATATTTACATGGCAATGTGGGAGGAAACAGCATTTAAAAAATGTATTCTAAAACCAACCCACTATTTTAGATTCCTGGATGATATTTTTGGGATCTGGGAGCACACAGACAAAATTGATTTTCTGGATGTAACCATTTTCAAAGGACCACTTAAACAGTGGTCCTTTGAAAATGGTTACATCCAGAAAATCAATTTTGTCTGTGTCTGTTACAAATTTTATAGTGATGGATCTGTGATGTGTGTTTAGAACTTGAATAAAATCTTCAAATTCCTCCTTGGAGTGCTCCCAGATCCCAAAAATATCATCACACACCAGTGGAAAATTAGATCTCAAAGTCTACTTTAAGGAAACTGACACCCACGCTCTCTTACATAAAACGTCATTCCACCCACCACACTGTTACACAGGGATTGTTAAATCACAGCTACTACGATTCCACAGAATTTGCACACAAGAACAGGATTTTAAGACAGCATGCAAGATCTTATTCTGCGCCCTACGAAAAAGAGGGTACACAAGGACCTTCCTACGAAAGGCCCAAGACACCTTTCTGGAAGTAAAGGAAAAATACCAGGGCCCACAGCTGGCTCTGGTAACTACATACTCCTCACAAAGCAAATTAGCTAACACCAGGATAAAAAGGAATTTCCAGAACAGAGGAAACACTCTTTTAAATGGGTGTAAAATCATTTCAGCCTACAGAAAAAATAAGAACCTCAAAGATTATCTAGTCCACAGCACTCTTAAAGGAACGAATGGACCAACTAACAGGAGACCACATTACTTTAAAAGCACCCAAATGGTGACCAACAGACAAAAGGGTGTTTGGCATTAAACAAAAAATACAAGCTAACACTAAAAACTGTATTTACTTAATCACCTGCACCAAATGTAACCTTCAATATGTGGGTGAAACACAAAACACAATCGCCACCAGATTAAACCAGCATAGATATAATATAAATAATGCCAAGAAGACCAATTTAATAATTGTTCAACACTTTATGACACATGGCATAAATTCCCTAAAAGTCTCTGGCCTAGAACATAACCCAAATTGGACACTAGGACAAAGACAATATAACGAAAGACAATGGATAAACAGATTAGGTACAATTTTTCCAGAGGGACTTAATATGACAAACATTAGAAACACACAAACCAACCCTTCTTAATTCAATCAAACAAACTCACAGAAACACAAAGAGACCACCAGGTACTCAGAGAGAACTAAAAGAACAAAGACCCACTCAGAGAAAGGAGGAGTAACACCTGACCTAGATACTAGATTAAGGACAATCACAGAAGCATCAACGACCCTAGGGGAAAACAAGGGGTTTCTTCCTGACTCATAGCTTAAGACCCAAATAGGTGTGAGAGTAGTCAACCCAAATAGGTGTGAGAGTAGTCAACCCAAAATGCCCACTCAACCTTCAAAAGGACTAAGTGGGTTAAAGACACACATAATCAAACAATGGACCTAGGAAGACTTAGATGAACAAATGCAAAATAATAAGGACCTTAAAAATAAATGTCTTAAGGTTCTCATTACTCTACGCCTAACCCCTGTAGCAGAAATAAAGAATTGTTCTAGTCCCAGGAAAGACGCATTAGGATTGACCAGTAGTCACTGGGAGGTTCAGTTGGGGCAAACGCAGTCCCCACAAACATCATTTACTATTCTGTGCCTATCGGTACATAATTCGGACGGGGCTGAGTAGGCTCAAAGCGAACTTCGCAACGTTCAGCACGGCAACTCGCGCGCCTTAGCGCGCTCGGTGGTGCTTCCCGTGGCTCAAGTTCGCTTGAGACTGCGCCCCTCCATCGCGGTTGGGTCCATAACTACATTTGTATTCTTAAATCTTTTATTGAGTCCTAGTCCTGTAAACATTCTTATAATGAGACTATGGATGATTTTTGGTATGCGGTCCAACTAAGGTGGGACTCAGGATGACTGGACGTACCTGCCATGCACAGTCCCCAGTGAACATTCCTCACAAAGTTCACTGGCAATCTTATTTATAGTTTGTAAACATGCCCAAAAACCTAAACTTTGAAGAAAGGGAAAATGGTTAACCCTAAGGGGGAATCCTTTCTTAGGAAAGGCGAAACGGCCAAAAAGAACTTAGGACTAAGATTTAGAATTTAGATTAAAGACGTAGTAAACAGAATGTAAAAGTACAAGGACCTTAAAATTAAAGAGTAACGGGATCCCAAAAAGACTTTCTTTCAAAAACAAGATGGCGAGAGCAAAAATTCCTTGCTCTGCCTTTTTCGGAAAGGATGCCCTTTCTAAAAAAGGCTTAGCACTGAAGTCCAACCCAAACCATTCCCTAACCCTAAAACCGAAATAAAGTAACAAAAAAACGCCCCAAAACGCCCAATATCCGCACAATAACCGCAAATTTTCGTGCGAGCGCGCTTCGCGTGCGCGCACGGGTCGGGGACACACGCATGTGCCCACCCGCTCGTGCTCAGGCCCAGCCTATACTAGTGTTCTGGCTCCGCCACTGCTGCGGGCCGCAAAATGCCCGCGGATCACGAGTTTGACATCCCTGCTATGGAGCTACCACTAGACTCCGCAGTAGAACATCTGCAGAAGCCTGTTGCTCCCGTTGAAGGACCCGAGCCTGCTCCTCCAGGAAGAAGAGGCTACGCCAGCGTTTTAATCACGGTGTCATATTATTATAAAGCTGCAGAACTGAGTGAGTAACACAGTGTCTGTTTGTCTGCTGTGGAGGCAGTGTGGAAGTGAGCTGTGGTTAGTGAAGTCGGCCCTGTCGTTCTCCTTAAGCCAAGCTTTTAATACTTTTAATAGACAGTAAAACAAGTCTGCCGCCTACACAGCGAGCAAGGAAGCAGCAAGCAAGCAAGCCCAGGCAACTTTACAGGAAGGACTGCAGGGGGAACCATCATGCAAAAACACACAAACATGCATGTATGCACCTGCCTGTGCAGTGCAAACCCCCCCCCCCGGTTCGATTTGACAAGCGTTCGGCGCCCCCGGTCACATCGTTTAATTAATTAAATAACACGCCGGTGAAATGCGTGCGCAGCGCGCAGCAGCCCACAGTAGGACTGAGAAAAACCTCTCTCCGCACGGCTCTGTGTCCGTGTGCATTCATGCATGCAAAAGGAAAACTCCATGTCCCTCTGTCTTCCAGTCACTCTCTCTCTCTCACTGAATCATGCAACTTTGGCTGCTATAGGGCATAGGTTCTCAAAGTGGGGCCTGGGGACCCCCAGGGGTCCTTGGGGGGGGGGGGGGGGGTCCCTAGTATTCGTAGTTTATATTCAGTAGCGTCACAAAAATTGTAACCACTATTATTATTACATACGCATTGTGGAGCTTATTATTATTTTTGAATAATATTTTTTTAACACAAATCTTCTCTTCTGGGGGTCCCTGATACTAGATATTTTTGGATGGGGTCCACGGCCAAATACAAGTTAATTTGGGGGTCCTGTATTTTTTTTTTAATACATTTTATCCCACGATTTTGCAACACATTTTTTCACCCAGTGCCAATTGCCTATGTAATCCTGAGCGCTACTCTCCCTCTGCCAGCCTAGGGAGAGCCCAGAACTGAGCTCGAGGAGCTATAGCAAGCCGCTTCTTATCACCTGACAGGGGGGAGTTTCCCCTAATTTGGGGGTCCTTGACATGACAAAGTTTGAGAAGCACTGCACTGTGTTTCTCATGTCAGCAGCAACGCTAGGGGCCCAGAGTGTCAGCAGGCGCCCCCTGCAGAGCAGACCGGAGCACTGCAGCTTCCTCTACTGGCCTGGAACCAACAACTGCTGTGTCGCCGTGCCAACAGACCTCCTAAAACCTCCTAAAACCTCCGACCAGCCAGCCAGTCTCTCCATCGCTGTCCTCCAGACATAGGCTGCATGGTTCTTTTTTTTTTTTTTTACTGTAGTTTGTTTGTTTGTTGTTTTGTTTTAATCCTGACCTTTAGGTTTGTAGAGTGGGATAGGTCACAGCTCATACAGAGAGCAGGGGACAATTCATCTTGAAATAATAGCTCCTACACCAGCGCCCGATTTAATGCCAACGCCCGGGTGTCACGCACGGAAAATAGCCGACCTACAAGCTACTTCTGGCAGTCATACAATGGAGCATAAATTTACCTAATCCATTACCGTGTCCATCAGAGTCACTATAATAAAAACGCAGACAGTATCTCATCTCAGACAAACACGCACGCACACATGCACGCGCACGCACACACGCGCACGCACAAGCACACACACACACACACACACGCACACGCACACGCACACGCACACGCACACGCAACACGCACAACGCACACACACACACACACACACACACATAGTCACTGGCTATCTCTCCAGGCTGGTCAGAAAAGCCCCCTAAAAAATTACACAATAATAAAATTCATAATAATAAAAACACAGACAGTATCTCATCTCAGACAAACACACACAAACGTACGCGCGCACACACACACAGACACATACACACACGGA
>NW_027660723.1:30000-32500 GCF_963280865.1 Gymnoscopelus braueri | reverse complement strand
CTCTAATAAATCCACAAATAGTTTTTTTTTAACGCAAACCCATCATCATTGAGCAATCCAATAATTTTCATGTTTATAGCCATTAGCCTATACTCTACCATAATATCAGGGGTAGCATGTGCTTAGTCTAGCCAATATACATTTGCATTTCTTATTCGGATAAGATATAAAAATGTACGTTGAGATAAGAAAATTGTTTGCAATTGACATTGAAATCAAAGCATTAATCATTAACGCGAGGCACAACTTTGTTTTGTTTTTTATTGATTGAGTATTATTTTAGACAGAAATTTAATAACAGCACGAGTACAGTCAAACACATAGTCTAAAAAGGACTCGCGGTCTTCTTTCCATTGTAGTCCTACAGGTGTCCAATTCATCAACATATCAAATCGCACCAAAAAAAAAATGTATATCATCACTACATAATAAAAAACACTTTATGTACAGCATAGGACTGACCACCTGCATAGATTGTCAGCTTGTAGATCTGCTATTTCTGGTGAAGAAGTTTGGCATAGAGGCAAAAGATCCACCAAGTACAGAGTCAAATGTCAAGTTTACTAGTATTGAGTGTTCATATGTGGTTAAATGTCTGGAAAATACACAACATCAACATGAATCCAAAATATGCAAAAGCGTGTAAATAAACCAAATAAACAAAGAAAAACATTGATTTGAAGAACACTGATGATAGAGCGGTCAAACAAGTCTATGAAGCTATGAAAAAGTTGGAATCTGCAACATTATACAATGTAGTTGGGGGGGTCCCTGCTTCATCTCCCTCTCTCAGCTAAGGGGTCCGGACTCCTCAGCCTGAAAAAAGTTGAAGACCCTTGCCCGAGAGTAGGCTGAAGCAACATTGAACATCAACAGCAACACTTGAGCACTTCTCCATTAGACAGGCACCCCCCCTTCCCCTTTTTTTCCTATGCTGTACATAAAGTGTTTTTTATTATGTAGTGATGATATACATTTTTTTTTTGGTGCGATTTGATATGTTGATGAATTGGACACCTGTAGGACTACAATGGAAAGAAGACCGCGAGTCCTTTTTAGACTATGTGTTTGACTGTACTCGTGCTGTTATTAAATTTCTGTCTAAAAGAATACTCAATCAATAAAAAACAAAACAAAGTTGTGCCTCGCGTTAATGATTAATGCTTTGATTTCAATGTCAATTGCAAACAATTTTCTTATCTCAACGTACATTTTTATATCTTATCCGAATAAGAAATGCAAATGTATTTTGGCTAGACTAAGCACATGCTACCCCTGATATTATGGTAGAGTATAGGCTAATGGCTATAAACATGAATATTATTGGATTGCTCAATGATGATGGGTTTGCGTTAAAAATAAACTATTTGTGGATTTATTAGAGGCTAGCTGGCGTTGTGACTTACCTGTTAGCGGTGCTTTGCTGAGAATCCAATTTGCTTTGATCGAATCCCACCTAAGGAACGATTTTTTTTTTCCTCTAGTCCTCTGAAAATGTTGTGACCACATTCATGTGTCTGGTCTTTTTAAGACAAGTGTAGGCTTTCTTTTATTTTTTTGGGTCACTTTTAAAGCCTGATTTGGACATACATAAATGTGACGACCTTTTAATATTACAACAGACATATGAACCTGGTTCTCCCTAACAACATGACAAGGTTTTCTTGATTCTGGAGAATTGGCTCAGTACTGAACCTACTTGATGTGGTGGAACCTGGAGAAATTGCATTTGAATTTCCATTTCCATTCTAATGTCTACCCTGAGTCAGGTTTGAACACTCAACCTCTTGCTTGCAAGGCGAATGCCCTAACCACTACACTAAATTGCCATATAGTGACTGTCTCTCACACACACTACTGAGATTCTCACACACACACTACTGAGATTCTCACACACACACACACACACACACACACACACACACACGCACACACGCACACACGCACACTCGCACGCACGCACGCACGCACGCACACGCACACACGCACCCACGCACACCACGCACGCACGCACGCACGCACGCACACACACACGCACCCACGCACCCACGCTCCCACGCACGCACGCACGCACGCACGCACACACGCACACACTCGCACGCACGCACGCACGCACGCACGCACGCACACTCACACGCGCACACGCGCACGCACGCACGCACGCACACACCACGCACGCACGCACGCACGCACGCACGCACGCACGCACACACCCAAAAAAAATGTTGGGTCTCCATTAAAAACACAACCACCTCTGTAGGCCTACTTACAAAAAAAACATAGTCATAAAAGAACTGACTCATACAAAAATGAAAATAGCATATCCATATAAGAGAAATGCTGTAGTTAATATTAGCTTGGACCATCAAGCAGATGTTTCAGAAACCTGCCTACCAGTGACATCATCGACGGGTAATCCAAGCCAATAGAAACAGCAGTCTTTCTATTCAGAGAAAGTTAGCAAGCTATAATATAAGTCATGTATTTCTTGCATTAATAA